>NW_025842793.1:29108-39458 GCF_002878395.1 Capsicum annuum | reverse complement strand
GCTCTTTCTTCCAGCTTATACTATACAAGTATTAGCACTGTTGAAACACATGCCATAGTAAATCAAAGTTTACTGATTCAAACAGTTTATTATTTGGCATGACCGGTTGGGCCATCCCGGTTCTAATATGATGCGCAAAATAATTGAGAATTCATATGGACACTCATTGAAGAACCAGAAAATTCTTCAATTTAAGGAATTCTCTTGTGTTGCATGTTCTCAAGGGAAATTAATTACTAGGCCATCAATAATGAAAGTGGGAATTTAATTCCTTGCATTTCTGAAACGTATACAGGGTGATATATGTGGGCCCACTCACCCCTTCATGTGGACCATTTAAGTATTATATGGTTTTAATAGATGGATCTACAAGATGGTCACATATGTGTTTATTATCAACTCGTAATTTGGCATTTGTGAGATTACTTGCTCAAATAATAAAGTTAAGAGCACAATTTTTAGATTATACAATAAAGACAATCCGTCTTGATAATGCGGGTGAATTTACATTCCAGGCTTTTAATGATTATTGTATATCAACTGGAATAACAGTCGAACATCTGGTTGCCTATGTTCATACTCAAAATGGTCTAGTAGAATCATTGATTAAACGCCTTCAATTAATCGCTAAACCAATGCATATGAGAACAAAACTTTCCATTTCGATATGGGGTCATGCTATTTTGCATGCAGCATCTCTTGTGCGAATAAGGCCCACAAGTTATCATAAAGTCTCTCTATTACAATTAATTTTTGATCAAGAGCCAAATATTTCCCATCTAAAGAGTTTTTGGATGTGCGGTATATATTTCAATTACTCCACCACAAAGCACAAAAATGAATCCTCAAAGAAGATTGGGAATATATGTTGGGTTTGAATCTCCTTCTATTATAAAATATTTGGAATCTATGACTGGAGATTTATTTACGGCAAGATTTGCTGATTTTCATTTTAATGAAACAATATATCCAACATTAAAGGGAGAAAATAAGTAATTGGAAAATGAGATAGATTGGAATGCATTATCATTATCTCACTTAGATCCTCGTACAAATAAATGTGAACTAGAAGTTCAAAAGATAATTCATTTGCAAAATATTGCAAATCAATTGCCAGATGCATTCACTGACCTATCAAGAATTATAAAATCTCACATTCCAGCTGCTAATGCTCCTATTCAAGTTGATGTCCCGATAGGACAATTGAGTAATGCAAATGAGTCTAAATCACACTTAAAACTTGGTAGATCAATTGGTTCTAAAGATAAAAATCCTTGAAAAAGAAGAGGAGCAAATGATCAAAATAATCATAATATAGAGGAAGCTACTCATGAAGAGCCGCAAGACATAACAATTGATGAAACCTCAGAAAAGGTTCAGGTACCTAAAAATAATGAAAATAAAGAGATCTCAGTCAGTTATGTCTCATCGAGAAAAATATGAAATCGAAATGATGTAATTGTCGATAATATGTTTGCTTATAATATTGCTAATGAAATAATGCAACAAGATGAGATCTTGAACCAAAATCTGTTGAAGAATGTAGACAGAGAAATGATTGGCCAAAATGGAAAGATGCAATCAAAATTGAATTAGCTTCGCTTGAAAAATGCAAAGTTTTTGGACCTATAGTCCAAACACCTGAAGGTATAAAGTCAGTGGGGTACAAATGGGTTTTTGTACGAAAACGAAATGAGAAAAATAAAGTCGTAAGATATAAAGCACAACTTGTGGCACAAGGGTTTTAGCAAAGACCTGACATTAATTATATGGAGACATATTCTCTGATGGTGGATGCAATCACCTTCAGGTATCTTATTAATTTGACAGTTCATGAAAAACTTGATATGCATCTTTTGGACGTTGTCACAACCTACTATATGACTCATTAGACAGTGATATTTATATAAAAATTCCTGAAGAATTCAAAATGCCTTATGCGTATAAAACTTCTCGAGAAAATTGTTCAATTAAGATTCAAAAATCCTTATACGGATTAAAACAATCAGAACGCATGTGGTATAATCGCCTTAGCGAATACCTATTTAAAGAAGGGTATAAAAATGATCCAATCTGTCCTTGTGTCTTTATTAAAAGGTTTGGATCTGAATTTATCATAATAGTTGTATATGTTGATGATCTAAATATCATTGAAACTCCTGAAGATCTTCCAAAGACAATAGAACGCTTGAAAAAAAAATTTGAAATGAAAGAACTTGAAAAGGCAAAATTTTATCTTGGTCTATAAATTAAACATTTTACAAATGAAAAATTTGTCCATCAATCCACATATACTGAAAATATTTTAAAGAGATTTTATATGGATAAAGCACATTCAATGAGTACCCCAATGGTTGTGAGATCACTTCATATTAATAAAGATCCATTTCGACCTCATGAAAATAATGAACTTGTTGGTGTTGAGGTACCATATCTTAGTGAAATTGGGGCATTAATGTATCTTGCTAGTAATTCACGACCAGATATATATTTTGCTGTAAATTTATTAGCAAGATTTAATTCTCACCCTACACGAAGACATTGGAATGGTATTAAGCATATATTCAGATACCTCCGAGGAACTATTGATATAGGACTATTTTATTCAAATGAGTCCGATTCACAATTAATTGGTTATGTAGATGCAGGATATTTGTTTGATCCACATAAAGGTCGATCTCAGACAGGTTATTTGTTTACATGTGGAGGTACAACTATATCACGGTGTTCAACAAAACAAACCATGATTGCTACATCTTCAAATCATGCAGAGATAATAGTTATTCATGAAGCATGTCGAGAATGTGTCTGGTTGAGGTCAATAACTCAACTCATTTAGGAAATATGTGGCATTACTTTGAAGAAGAATATTCCAATAATATTGTATGAAGACAACACTGCATGCATAGCTCAATTAAGAGGAGGATACATCAAAGGAGACAGAACAAAACACATTTCACCAAAATTATTCTTTACTCATGATCTTCAAAAAAGGGGTGAAATAGATGTTCCACAAGTTCGTTCAAGCGATAACCTAGCAGATATGTTCACTAAAGCATTGCCAACATCAACCTTTGAGAAGTTGAGACACAAGATTGGGATGCGTCGTCTGCTAGATATTAAGTGATGTTTTTATTAGGGGGAGTAAAAACGCGCTGTACTGTTTTTCCCTTCATCAAGATTTTGTCCCACTAGTTTTCCAGGTAAGGATTTTAATGGGGCAGCAAACAAGGCGTATTACAAACCGCTATGTACATCTTATTTCCTTTAGAATTTTTCTTTTACATGAACATCCAAGGGGGAGTCTTGTAAATAAGTTATTTATGGATGTTCACATAATACTCATATTACACATACTACACCTATTACACAGTATTGTAGCATGTAGAGAAGACATATCTTTTGTAAATGTATTTTCACATACTACACTTTTTACACCTACTCTTGCCTATAAAAGGCATGGTATGTTACATTGTTAAACACACCAAGAAGAAGAAGAAGAAACAAAGTCTTTTCTTATATAGATCTCTCTCCTCTCCTCTTTCGTTTTAACATATTTCAGAATATTTATTTACAACAGATTGATATATAACTCGAATTGATTTTTAAAATTTTTTATTAAAATATTTTAAAATAGTATTTTTTTAATTTGATATATTATATGTATTCATAATAAATTATTCATTAATTTTCTAAACGAGACAAGTATTATTAGATATTTATTTTTAATTATATGATTAAATATTATTGGATAAAGAAATATTTAACTAATATCTAATTTGGTATCTTAATATTCAAAAAATATCATAAATATACTCCTTCCGTCTCATTTTATGTGTCGTCATTTTATGCTTACTGAGTCTTACTTAATAAGAAAAGATGACTGAAAAGTAAATTTTAAGAGTGTCAATTTTATAAACTTTACAAAGTCATCACTCATTTCTTAAACTCCATATTCGATCAGAAAGCGATACATAAAATGAAACGGAGAGAGTAATATATTATAGTAGTTTAATGAGACATCGAGATCTGTTTTAGTTGACTTTTTTTAAAAGAAAAAATCTCTTCTTAAATGTTTCCAGCCCATTTTTTTTTTATTTCCCAAGGTATACCCACAGCCGACAGTCGTGAGACTAATTCTCTGTTCCTATGTCAGCGCATTAAGCGGTAGGAAACTGGCCACAGAGTTTGCTCCATTCGCCAGAGTTTCCAGCCCATTTTACTTCATCAGTAATGCACCAAGAAACTTTCATAATACTATTCCCTCTGTCTCATTGTCACTTATATTAAAAATAATTATATTTTGATATTTTTTTATATTTTTATTTATTCATTATTTAAAAATAAATTTCTTACTTTTATTTATTATTTTTAACATATCAAGTAAAAGTAATTATGTTTTTTTATATTTAATTACTCTTAACATTAATTATTTATTTTTTAAATCATTTTTCAAGACCTAATATTTTCTCTAATATAATCTTGATAAAGTGAAATTTTTTAGATTTTTTTTATTATTTAAAATACGTGAATTATTCAAAGATTGAAAGAATTGTTGACTCTTTTTTTTTTTTTTTCTTTTTTGCCCTTCCTTTTAATCAAACCCGACCTGCACAACCCGTCTAATCCGTTCAAGTTTGATTTAATTATTGACCGTTCATTTATTAGCTCAACTCATTTCAACTCAAACCGTTTCAATCATTTAGAAATTGGGTTGATATGTAACTCGAATTGATTTTTGAGAAATCTTGTTAAGATATTTTAAAATGACTTTTTTTAATCTGATATGTTATATTTATCCATAATAAATATAATAATAGTTTTATTCAATACTAGAAATTTATTTTAAAAGTAATGGAACTAGGCGTCAAATATTAAGGAGAATTAGTCGCCTTATACATCACAACTTACACAACCTTTGCATAGTTTTAAGGAAAAAGGCTCAAATATGCCATTGAACTATCAAAAATGACTCATTTATGCCATTAGTTAAAAGTTTGGCACATTCATGTCATTGCCGTTACAAAATCGGCTCATCCATGCCATTAATTTTTAATGGTGGTTTTCAAAAATAGCTTTGCCACATGGCCTTTTATTAAAGGTCCACGTCATTAATTAAAATAAGAAAAAAGGCTCAAATATGCCATTAAACTATCAGAAATGGCTCATTTATGCCACCAGTTAAAAGTTCAGCTCATTCATGCCATCATTGTTATAAAATCAGCTCACCCATGTCATTATTTTTAAATGGTGGGTTTTCAAAAACAGTTTTGTCATGTGGCCTTTTATTAGAGCTCCGTGATATTAATTAAAATAAGTTAATATTAATTGTAAAATATCTTAGACCCATTAAAAACAACTGATTCATTTAACATAACCCGACTCACACCCATTAAAATATTGTTTTTCCTACAACAACTATTTTTCTAATAAAAAAAAATAATGATTAATGTATATCCTTTGACTATTTCTAGTTGATTCTAAATCATCATAAATGCTACGCTTAACAGAAACCTCAAAAATTTTACCCTACAGTAATTGATTAGTTTTAATTCCAGTGACTCCAATATATACTCTGAAGTTGCAAGAAAATAAACCAATGAATGATTAGGGCAAGCAAGAAAAAGAAAGAGGCGTACCAATATATAGAACTTCTCCATTCTCTCATCATGAATTAAGGGAGTATACATTATTGAAAAAATCATTTTCAAATAACGACTTAAAAGAAGTCTGTTATCCCAATTATCCCGCCATGCATATGGAATAACTTCTCCCATCACGAATTAGTGGAGCACACATTGTTGAAAAATCATTTTCAAATAACGGCTTAAAAGGAGTCTGCTATTCCAATTATCCCGCCATGTATATGGGATAACTTCTCCCATCATTATGGTATAAATGTTGGAATAAATAATCCCGATACTAACTAATTTTAGATATTTTGAAATTAATATTGATTTCTTTTAATTAATGGCGTGGACTTCTAATAAAACACCACGTGGCAAAACTATTTTTAAAAACCCATCATTAAAAAGTAATGGCATAAGTGAGTTGATTTTATAATAGTAATGACATGAATGAACCGAACTTTTAACTGATGGCATAAATGAGCTATTTCTGATAGTTCAATGACATACTTGAGCCTTTTTGCTTATTTTAATTAATGACGTGAACCTCTAATAAAAGACCACGTGGCAAAGTTGTTTTTGAAAACCACCGTTAAAAAGTAATGGCATGGATGAGCTGGTTCTGATGTCATAAATGAGTCATTTCCGATAGTTCAGTGACATTTTTGAACCTTTTCCCTAGTTTTAATCTAATAAGAATTTAATCTAAGAAGTCTATCCGTCACACTCCCTTGAAAGTTGAACAGGGAAGCATACACTGTCAACTTGTCCCTAAAATGTTGAAATCGTACTTTTGGGAGACTTTTTGTGTGGACATCTGCAACCTAATCATGAGTGCTAAGACAACGAACAACCAAAGATTTATTATTCACCTTTTCACGGACAAAATGAAAGTCAATTTCGATATATTTGGTTGCAATTAGGTTATCACATCAAAGTATAGGAGTTGTAGTGTCAAAGCACCCAATCTCATGAAGTAAGAATTCCAGGCAAGTTAGCTTCGACGCAGCAGTACTGGCAAGTGCACAATACTGCCGCAGTGCTAGAACGTGCAAATGCTTGCCGCTTTTTAGAAGCCCAAGATATTAAATGAGAGCCAAGAAAGATAGCAAAACCAGTAGTTGAAGTACGATCATCCACCGAACCACCCCAGTCCGCATCGCTGTAATCATGTAGAAGTTTGGTATTTTGGCGAGCAAAGTACAAACCATGGGAGGGAGTGGACTGTATATATCACAAAATGAGTTTTACAGCTACCCAGTGGGACTCTATCGAATTATGCATCAATTGGGAAACTTTATTCACTGCAAATGCTATATCAGGACGAGTGAAGGTTAAATTTAGAGGGCTCCTGCAGTTGTGATACAAGGTTTCATCATGGAAAGGAGATCCTTCAAAACTTGAAAGTTTAAACAAAGATGCAGCAGGTGTAGAAATATGATTGTAGCCATCCATTTGTGCTTTCCTTGAAAAATCAGTAGCATATTGATGTTGTGACAGATGCAAACCAGTGGGGTCAATGATGCTTCAATCCCCAAGAAATAAGAGAGGCGCCCAAGGTCTCTCACGGCAAACTGTGACTTTAAGAGAGTAATAAGAGAACCAACAAGAGTCAAACTAGATCCCACAACAAGAATGTCATCGACATACACCAGGCAAAATAATATATCACTGTTGGAGGACAAGTGAAATAACGAGCAATCAGTTTTTGAGGTGGTAGAGCCATAAGAAATTAAGGCGTCTGTTGGACATTTATTCCACATATGCGGAGCTTGTTTAAGACCATAATTCTTAGGAAGATTGGGATCAACAAACCCGAAGGTTGAGACATGTACACCACTTCATCAAGAGTACCGTGCAGAAAAGCATTAGAGATATCCAATTGAGTAATATACCAGTTGTTTGAGACAGCCAAGGAAAGAAGAAGGCGAATGGTGGTAGATTTCACTACTGGATTAAAAGTATCAACATAGGCCACACCCGATCTTTGATGATACCCTTTAGCAATGAGCCGAGCCTTGTAACGATCAATGGACCCATTGGGCTTAACCTTTATTTTGATAACCCAATTACTCCCAATAATATTTTGAGAAGGAGAAGGTGGAACTAACTGCCAAGTCCCATTTTGAAAGAGAGCATTGTACTCCTCTTGCATCGCCCTACATCAATGTGCATGTTTTGTAGCTTGAGAGTAACAAGAAGGCTAAGTGACATTAGATGACATAGATAAGTAAGAGGTGGGACGCTTTGGTTTTAGTGAACTTATTTGTGATCTAGTAGTCAACATAGATGAAGAGCTTGACAATTCATTAGGATGATGCACGTTGCTTAAAGGACCAGATTGTTCAAAATCAACCACCTTCAGTAAGCAATGTATTTGAGGGGATTTCCGAAAGATAGAGAAGATGTATTTGTAGGCATAATATGCAATTGTACAGCGGACTGATCAACTTACATCATGATAATGCTACTATTGAAAGTTATGTCCAAGGGGCAAAAGTGATTGCGGATAAGTTGGCTGCCTTGCAGCACACAATTACTGGTGATGACTTAGTGGAGTTTGTTCTTGCCAGATAAGGCTCTGCCTATCAGGAAAACGGTGTGAATTTGGCTCAAAGTGGACAATATCACACCTTCTGATAAGATACTCTTATCTCTTGCCAATCAAATGCTGCATAATTATTTGTCCACTTCCCAAGGTAAGCAAAGACCATCAACATCTTTTATTTTCATTTATGATTGTAGTTGAAAGCAGCAATTATATGAACCTTAATTTCTCTTGTTCTCATTTATGACAGATTGTAGTTGAGATCAGAGAGATATATTATTTTTAGCCTCAATTGGTTCATTATCTTTTTGCACAATGTGCAATTCACAGTGTATAAATATATTCAAAATGAGTTCAGGTTTTATACAACGAGAGTGAAATTATATTAGTTAGATCTATGTTAGCCATGGATATAGGGTCGTGCTAGTATTTGGCGTTTTCTACTCTTGTGGGATTGTTCGTTCTTTCTTTATTCTTCGTATCTTCAACGAAGAATCAGGTTTACCCAAAATCGTATCCCTTAATTGGTTGCTTGTTGGAATTCATAAGAAATCGCGCGCGAATTATCCAGTGGACTAGTGAAATATTTGACAAGATATCGTTCTCCACATATACACTTGAATTTCCATTTGGAAGACATGGTCGTATGCATTAAAGACCCTTCCAATGTCAAGCATATTCTCAAGACACGCTTCAATAACTATCATAAAGAAAGAACAGTCATAGAAGCATTTTCAGACTTATTCGGGAAGGCCCTTTTCCTCTCCGATGGTGCGGAGTGGAAGTCACAAAGACAAATTTTGCAGCATTATTTCGATCCAAAAGAGTTTCATGCTTATACATCTATAGTAGAGGAAGAGCTCTCGAGTCGTCTTGTCCCTTTTTTAAGTAATGCAGAAAAAACTGCATCTACAATTGATCTCCAGGATATACTTCGTCGATTCACATTTGATTCAGTATGTCAAATAGGGTTTGGATTCGATCTGAAGTATTTATTACCTTCTCTCCCACCAACCCCTTTTGCTGACACTTATAAAACTGCAACGAAGTTGAGCATTTTAAGGTACACTACCTTACCCCTGATATAGAAAGCCAAAAAGTTCTTTAACACCGAGTTTGGGAAAAGACTCACGCTCATGGTTGACGAACTTCACAACTTTTTGGGTAATATTATTGAGAAAAAGGAAGGAAAGATTGTTGGCGAGGGAGGATTTGGAGGACAAGGATGTGTTGGCAAGAATATTGAGAAGGGCAAAGGGTGAACAACTAGATGATACGTTTCTCATTCATACTGCTGTTAACTTTATCATGGGAGGACACGATGCAATGTGTCCGGCTTTAACATGGTTTTTTTGGTTGGTCTTGAGTAATCAGAATGTGGAAAAAGAGATCATAAGAGAAATTAGAGAGAAGGATGGACATCTGAGCGACATGGTTTACATGCATGCTTCTATATATGAGAGCTTGAGACTCTTCCCACCCTTTCCAGCTGACTCAAAAGAAGCAGTGGATGACAATGTTTGGCCTGATGGGACAAAAGTGTAAAAGGGGACGACCATATTCTACCACATATTTGCTATGGATACGTCACCAGAATTGTGGGGATCAGATTGGGCTGAGTTTCATCCAGAAAGATGGTTAGAGAGAAGAAGTGGTAGTAGTGATGAATGGTATTTCATCGCGAGGGACCCTTTCACATATCCAGTGTTTCATTCAGGGCCAAGGACTTGTTTAGGAAAAGAAATTGCGGTTGTGATAGTGAAAATGGTGGCTGTCACCATCCTAAAGCGCTTCCGAATCATTCCGGCTCAGGACAATTTATCTCAAAATTCTGATGCATTTATCACATCAAGGATGAAACATGGTTTTCCAGTAAGAATCATAGAGCGTCATTAAGTATTGCTGCTCTTTGTTTGTTGGGATGGTCATAATCGATCATTCTAGAGAGTAGCAAAAAGTCTCCTAGAAATGTCTCATATGTAGTGGTTGCTATTTGTTTGAGATAATAACTCCTAGAGCTATCTCACCATGTGAAATGACACTAAATATCATCAGCAGCAGTTGAAGGTACTTTGATTAGAGTAGGGTAAGTTATGCATGCTAGCCTCCCTACACCTCACTTGTGAAACTACATTGGGTATGATGTTGTTATTGTATCTAAGCAATTTGTTAAAT
>NW_025842793.1:0-26108 GCF_002878395.1 Capsicum annuum | reverse complement strand
ATGGAAGGAGTATGTGGAATGTGTAGTCATCAAATACAATACATATCCTCAAAACATACTTGTTCTTTGACAAACATTACATTTACGATCTTGAACATTCAACCACTACCCATCCACACACTCCTTAATTCACCCCCTAATTTGTTTAAGCTCTAATATGATTATGTGACTTGTTTACATTCCTTCACATGTGTAGAAATCCACACTACATTTATTTTTAATTTATTTATTTATTTTTTAACTACTTCATGTGATGGTCTATAACAGTGTACATAGATCACCGTGGTCTAAGCATAATCATGATATCAATCGATACACTACTAAAGGTGCAAGTCTACCGTAGACCAGACTAATCTATGGACCCTCAAAGCACAAGTATATTTTTTGCATGAATTTGACATGGGTCAACATCTATGGGAGTCTATAAGTGTCACCAACAGTTCAAGATTATCTATTTAAATCATGTGATTATCTATTTAAATCATTTTTAATTTGATTATTTTCTTCCAACAGCCCCAAAACATGTGATTATTTATTTAAATTATTTTTAATTTATTTATTCATTTTTTAACTACATCCAAGTGATGGTCTATAGAAGTGTACATAGATCACCGTAGTCTACACATAATCAGGATATCAATCGATGCACTACTAAAGGTGTAAGTCTATTGTATACCAGACTAATAGATGGATGATCTAGGTCATAATCTACGATGGTTTATTAAGTGTCACCACCAGTTCAAAAAAGAAAAATTATTTTTCCAACGGTAATAAACAACTACTTTTGTAAGCCATCAGTTTTAACACTTCGTTTCTACTTCATATATAAGGTTTCCATCCCTCATTATTTTATTTCATTCACTTTGTTTTGTTTTTAAAAATTCTACAATATCGCAAGCATCTCAAACATCCAATTCTAAAAATACTCTAATTTTTCATTATGGGAATGCGGCTATCTTGAGGACGTCACACACGAATTCAAATTCAGGTTGCAAATTTTATAACTGTGCAATTACAAAGGTGAGGGGTGTGTGTGTGTGTGTTTTTTTTTTTAAGTTAAGTTAATCCTTATGTAATTATAATTTTTTTTACTAGGATAATGGCACATGCTCGTTTTTTAAATGGCTTGATGATCTATCACCTCCAACGAGTCCATCAAAGTTGAGTCCAGGACTCGAGACATCAAATTTTCAAGGCTTGGCAAAATTTAATCTACTACAAAGGCTCCAACAATGCGAAGAAAATAAAGATTTTCTCATGACTTTGTTCAAAGAAGCCGAAGAACAAAGGGATCACTTTAAACTATTGCTACATGACACCCAAATAAAGAGGTATCAACTAAAACAAAAATTGATTTTGGCCGAAGAAAGGGAGAATTTTCTAAAAATGATGTTTTGTGCTATAATGCTAGTATTCGTTCTTTGGAAAAGTGTAACATGGATGTAGTGATATTGAACAAATAATAATAGTTCTACTTTTTTGTAATGTTAATACTCTTTTTGATAGAATCGTAATTGATTAAACAACACGTCAAGTTAAATTCGACCAGTAGGGTAATGATAGACTATGCATACGGTATATGAAATATTAAATATGCATTCTATGATATCAAGCATACACTGTACCAACTATGACCACACCCTGCATATTCAAATTCCATGCCATAAATCTGTTTGATAGAAACAGATTCGGTGCAGAATCATTACAAGTTTCATAAAATAAAAGAATAATTGTCATATCCTACCACCAGATCCTTCAACCTTCATATTTTTAAAATAAAAAAATTGTCATGTCCTAACAACTCATCATTCAACAACACATTAAACGACTTGGGATTCAAATGTCTTTTTCCCTAAGTTCCTCATCAGCACAAGTGTTACTGTTGATTTCATCAACAATGTCCATGGACACATCTTTTTGGTCAGCTTCAACTCCTTTTTTCTCAACAGCTGTAGCTGCTTCTTCATTCTCACCTTCTTCTCCTTCTTTTTAAGCATCTACAGTAGCTGGTGCTTCTTCAGTTTCCTTTTTTCCACACCTTCTTCTCTTTGTTCACCTGCAGCAGCTGTTTCTTCCTAAGCTTCTTCTTTTTGTTCACCTGCTGCTTCTTTCTCAACTTTGTTTTTGTCAGTTTCTTCTTCATTAGCTCTTTCTTTTTTCATAGCCTTCTTGTTCATCTGCTGCCGCTTCTTCTTTTGCTTCTACAGCTACTACTTTTCCACCTTCTTCTTGGCTCTTATCTTCTTCCATTTCTTCTTCTTTTTCCTCTTCTGCCACAACAGAGGCCTACTCATCCATTTTTCTTTTTTTTTCTTTTTCATTCCTCTCTAATTCACGAAGGTCCACATGTACTGTATCATCATATTACAAAGTGTTACTGATATTTAAAGCTGAAAATTAATTAACAACATCAATTATTGAATGAAGTTACCTCGCTCGTGTTGTCGCTCATCCTTTTCCTTTTTCTTCATTCTTTTCTCTCTTATATTGGTAGTAATATCCAACACCGCTTCCTCGAGCGTAGCAACACACTTATGAAGATCCCCAAGGGATGAGGTTCCCACTACATCTTCGGAGGTGCTCAGAGAATCATCATCACTAACGTGTACTCTAATGGGGTTACCACCCAAATCCCCATCATCATCACTGTCCTCATTTGAAGTAAGGACAATCACCCCTTCTAACTCTTTCTTCAAGCCATCGAGGACATTATTCTTCACCTCTTCCATATATGGCTCAAACATAATCATGTAATCCATCTTCATCTCACGAACAATTGGGATGATGTATGGGTGCACGTTCTACAAAATATCAATTAATAATTACATAACATTCGATACAATAGTAGTATTATTGCATAATAGAAATAAGTTCATACCTCGGTAACTTTTCCTTTATACTTGAATGGGTCGCCTTCGATTATCTTGTCACTTTTGTAGTGTGCCACCTGAGGATGCAGGGAATGGAAAAGCGCTCATCCATTGACTTTCTAGCAAATTCTCCAAGATGAGGAAAGGCCTCATAGATCCAAATCTATAAGAAGTACAGCAGTGAAAAAAATAACTCAGAGTATAAATAAAATGAGAATCTATAATAAACTCATTAAAGGGTTTATGGTAGATACCATGAATGCCCAGAGAAATCCGAATAGAGCATAGGATGCCTTCTACTTCTCATCAAATACTTTCTTCTTCTTCTTCAGGTTACTTTTCTTCTTCAGATAGTCCATGGTCAGTTGAAATGTCTCTTTCCCCCACAGATACTTCTCGAAGAAACTCAAAGAATAAACCATTCGAACCAGCTTTGTGTCGACAACCTTCATCGAATCTTTTGCAAGCAACATGGTGTGCAAGAACCATAGTAGAAAACACTTGAAATTCTGGTCCTCGTTCAGCTTATTCACCCTGATCAGGTGTAACAAGTTGGCCACCGTGATATTTTTGTTTTTCGTCACCTTAAAATAAAATTGTCCCCCTTTGCTAACACCTTCTTCATTTTTAATTCACTGGGGTATGATGAGTAGTTGAGCCCCGTGATCAAACAAAACTCTTTCAAGACAAAACAGGCAAGCTTGTTGTTAACGCAGAACCATATCTCATGACACATCTTATCATTTTTGACGCGTCGCAACAGTAAATAATAGACCAACTGTCCATTGAACTTGAGATATTTCGGCAGGTTTCTCAAGTGTCCAAAATAGGACCGCTTGAATCTTTTCTTTAATTCCTGGTCGAAAAGAACTTGCTTAAATTCTCGATAAGCATCCTTTGTTGATCTGACAGATATCTTTGTCGGAAAATATCCCACCTCATCAATTATCGTTCGAAGGTCATACCCTCCACAAAAATGCACCTTGAAAGATATGGCACGAATAAGGGATCATTATCCCCATCATAACTATTTCTCCCACTTCCCTCGCTCTCTTCACTGTCACCACTGACGCTGTGCTTAGTAATATCTTCACTACACTCGACGTAGTCGCTTATCTCCTTTAACTCTGAATTTGATTCGGACACTGCCTCTTGAATTTTCTTCCTTTTTGAGACATTTTCAACTGCATCAGCTTTTCTTTTTCTACTGCTACCAATAGAATCAGAAGCGTTACCATCTTTGAATTCAGTAAGGATGTTTTTTTAGCCATTTTCAACACAATCTATACCTGCAGAACAAATCTCCCATTTTCAGTTCATAGACCAAAAGTCTATCAGCAGAAATAACTTAATGCTCAAATGAAAAAACCCCAATATCCCACCATTAAATAGTTCACTACACAAACATAAAATAACTGAACCAAAATCCAACATGCAGTATCAAAACACAACAATAGCTAGAAATCAAACTAGTGCACTTAATCAAACTAATTAGCTATTAATATTTCAATTTTCACTCTTTCAGCAATCATGTTTTAAAAGAATTTCATATGTCTGAAAATTGATTTCAATCTAGGGCATTCTCATTTCATAGACCACGGGTCTACGGATAGACCGTGGGTCTACGGACAGAAACAGGTTACTGTTCAGATCAAAATGCCAAAATAACTCTTCAAATAGCAATTATCATCATTCAAAACTTCGTTGCTAAAAAAACCAAGACTAAACCATAACACCAAATTTGAAAAAATATAAATTTCCTACATCACTACGAATCAATTAGCAAATAAAATCATTTAAATGGATCTAGAAATGATCGAAACTTGATTTTAACTAACCTTGTGAAGCAACAACGGCCCCTTAGTAGCTGGAGAAGAAGAAGAAGAAATGAAAATAACATTTTTGGGAGAAGTAGTTTCAAAAGCGGGAGTTGGGAATTGAAGAGGAGAGAGAGGATTTTTTTATATTGGAATAAGTGGAGGGTGTTAGGTGTATTATATTAAAGTTTTAAAGTTGTAAAAATGATGAATTGGTTCCTTGTCCCATGAGTGGGCCCCAATTTTTCCATTTTCCCCCATATTTTACACCCTAAACCTAGAAAATAAATCAAAAAGAAATTAAGTGGGTATTTGGCAAATTAGTTTTGGAAGGTTCCTCTTTTCCAATTATTCCCAAGTGAGAGGTCCTACTATATATAAAATGAAAGGTCTTTGAGTCTTCTTTTCAAAGCCACTAGTTTTGCCTTAATCCGATATGGGAGTAAAAAGTTATGCCCGTTTTATAGAGAGGTGCTAGACTGTCGAGGTACGACGACCAGACTGATAGACCGTCAAGCCAGTGACAGACCATCAAGCCTGAACGTCAACTTGAAACAATAAGGTCAAAAAAGGCTTTTTTGTGATGGTTTGAGCGACGACCAGTCACGGGAGTGGTGGACTGTTACTCAGGCCGTCGGTAAGGGCCGACCTACGCTAAAGTGTCGTTTTAAAGGGATATTTTGGTATTTTCCCATTCCAAACTCCTTCCCCACGAATTTAAATCATACCCTAAGTGTTATAATCCATCTTTTATTAGTTTTAAACACATCTCAATCCTCTCTACTCTCAAGAACAAAAGAAATTATGGTTTTTCCTTCAAGGCAAGAATTCAAGCCTTTCAATCCAAGAATCGAGTCAAGAATTCGATCCTATTCTTCACACTAAGTAATCTAAGGTATGTGGGAATACTCTAAAAACCATGGGCATAAGTTTCTATTGCTTTTATCAAATTCAAAGATCTATAATCTTGTTTACAAAGAATTTTTGATAATATTGCAAAAAGTATGTATCATAGAATTGTTTTGATGAAATTATATGTTTTCTTGAATCATTTTTCACGAAATTTAAATTGAAAATATATATGTATGTTTTCATTGCAATGAAGAGTCGATTGAGAGCATGATTGCTAAAAACTCCCTCTCCTTTTATAATGTCATTGACTTCAAGTGTTGTGGATTGCTTAAAATGGCATGAACTTTCTTAACGAAGACAAAGGGATGAACGCTTGTTTAATGAGCATGGAATATGACATGTTGAGAGGGTGTTTTTTGCATGATAAACGGTCATTGTGTCAAATTAGCAATTTTCATAGGTTTTGAGTAATGCAAATATGATATTGCCACCTTATGATTTTACTATTGAAAGACGAGTGTTTTTTATGTAAACTCAAAAATGAAAATCTATTGCAAGACTCTTTCTCACTTGATGTTTAAAAACTATGGGTGGTCATTAACATGAGGATAAGTGAAAAGGGGCTACAAATATGTTATGGTGTGATATGAATGACTTGTAACTCGGGGTATGACGATAATCGGTGATAGTATGCCCTTAACAGAATAAGTATTGAATGTTTTAAAAGTATGAAGCATGATTTTAAAGAACTAAAAGTTGGGATTAAGAGAGCTAGTTGGTTACCCGAAAAAGGTGTTTGAGTGTAAGGGCTCATCGCTGGAAACTGTAGTTTCCGATGCGGGACTTATGATATTGTATCCTACATGGGAGGATAATAAAATAATTAGGACATCTCACATGGGGGAATTCCTCAGGTGTGCTCACATGGGGGTATCACCAGCTCCAATCCTGGCGGCTACTTAGATTGGGGGCTTGGCCGCTGATTCAAGGGTGGATTCCATGTAGCTCGTGGAATTACAGAATTGTAGGGTGTATCGACTAGTTCAAAATAACAACAAAGAGTGAGTCAAGGTTGTCAAGAATTGATTTGATATTTATTAGATATGACCATGTATTTTTACTTATCTAATGTTCACTGTTATTGTGAAATGCTCTCACCTATTTTGTATAAAAGCATGCTATTTTTGGTTGTTTCACATACCAATACATTTGTATTGACCCCCGATAATTTAGGATCTAAAGCTCAGTCTCGGGGTCCCACAAAGCAGTAAGTTGGTCTTGTCAGGCGTCTGAAGTTGGTGAACCACCCTTGCTTCAAAAGGCCTTAGTTCATGCTTTACTATCATTTGGTTTTTAGTTCATGGTCCGACTGGGGGCCTTGTTCCAGTTTCAGATAGATTGTTTTTTTAATTATAGTAGATATTTCCCTGACGTGTAGTAGATGGTTTGAGTTTTGTTGAATTTATGTTGCATTACTCAGTTGAAATATTAAATTGACCATGTTTCCATTTGTTTTTCGCATTTCCTTATAGTATATGAATTGTGTATATGATTGCCAGTTGAGTAGGGCTCTTGGGCCTTCATGGTTTGGGATGTTTGTCGTGGCCTGGGCCTTAGCTCGGGTTATGACAATATGTACAGAACCACTAGATAAAAAATAGGGGTAGATACACCATATATAGTAGCTATTGCTGGAGCACAAGGGCTAATAAGGAGTGGCCATAGTGGAGGGGTATATAGAATAGATGAAATCGACTAAAACATAGCTTCATAAGCTAGTTGGAAATGCATCGAAGGTTGCTAACAAGAACTAGGTTGGTAAAAATGGGAGTACGCCAAACTGACAAGTGTTTACTGTGTGATCTAGCTCCGAAATCAATTGAACATTTGATGTTTGAGTGCAAATTCTCATGACTATGCCTGGAAGGGGTCTTGGACTGGCTGAAGATAACCTTGCACAACAAAGAACTACAAAATATATGGACAAGAATGGCAAGAAAGGAAGTAGGTAAGGTCAATATAAGCATCACATGGGCAACTGTTGCAGCGCTAATATATCACATCTGGCATGCAAGGAATCAAGCCCTGTGGCACAATATGGTTCCAAGGCTTGCTAATGTGGTCAGACAAATTCAATAGAACAGCAAGAGTAACATTTTTTATCAGAGACATGGTAAAATAAACCGTAGAGATAGAGCTTGGATGGAGGAATTATATGTATAGTAACAAATGTATAGGATCATGGAAATAGGAGCTACGTGGTCGAGTTTTTTGTGTGGTGAGGTAGCTATTATTTTTATTTCTTCTGTGTATTGCTCCATATAGAGAAGGTTGTTGGTTAAACGTGGAATAACAACAAAAGTATTTGTGGCAAAATAATAGGGAAAATAAATGAAAATAATGACACCAAGAATTTTCGTGGAAAGCCTTCGAAATGAAGGAAAAACCCACAGACCAAGAGGAGCAACTGATATTACTATGTAAGGAATTTTACATCGCAGTCACAACTACAATACTCAAAGTGACTACCACACACTCAAAAGAAATAACCCTCTTTTGACTTCCACTTTACTAAAATATCGCTCACTCTAATTTTTCCTTCACAAACTATTTTTTATCACAATCTATAGAATACCTAACTGCTCTCTAATGTTTTTCTCTCTGCTTTGGTTTGTCTTACAACTGAGCCGACAAGCTCCTTTTATAGGAAAATTCTTTGCCTATTTACCTAAGCAATGACTTCACCCAACAATAATATTTCAAAGTCTGTCAACCACAAAATTTTGTTTGTTTGACATATTGTCTTAGCAGTATTTCAATCTTTGCAGCTAATGTTGAAAAAAGGGACATGGGAATGGACCCCACAAATCTCCCTCTCCAATCCCATGCATCTGAAGGAGGTATCCTCGTTCTTCTCAGAGAGAGCTCATCCCGACAAGTTCTTTGCACAATTCAAACTTATCTTTTGACACCATCTTTGTCAGCATATCCGCAGGATTTTCACTCGTGTGAATCTTCTTAACATGGAATGATTCTTTCTCCACTTGTTCACGAATCCAATGGTACCTCACATCAATGTGTTTTATTCTTGCATGGTACATGGAGTTCTTGGTCAAATTTATTGCACTTTGACTGTCACAATAGACAACATACTCCATTTGTTGAAATCCAAGTTCTTGAAGGAATCTCTTGAGCCATATCATTTCCTTGCCAGCTTCAGTAGTCGTAATTTACTCAGCTTCAGTTGTAAATAGTGTGATGCACTTCTGCAACCTCAACTGCCATGATATAGCTCCCCCTGAAAATGTAAACAAAAATCCAGTAGTAGATTTTCTGTTATCAAGGTCACCCATCATATCAGCATCTGTATAGCCCTTTAAGATTGGATCAGATCCACCAAAACACAAACAATCAGCTGAGGTTCCTCTTAGGTACCTCAGTATCCATTTGACTTCTTTTCGGTGCTTCTTTCTAGGATTTTCAAGAAACCTGCTGAGAACACCAACTGCGTGAGCAATATCAGGTCTGGTACACACTATTGCATACATTAGACTCCCTACAATGGAGGAGTATGGAACTTTAGCGATGCTCTCTTTTTCCTCCTTCATTGTAGGGCACATTTTCCTGCTCAATTTCATATGACCAGAAAGGGGTGTGTTAATAACCTTAGCATTCTTCATATTGAAACGCTCCAGTATACGTTCAATGTACTTCTCTTCCGACAAGTAAAGATTTTTTTTCATCTTTGAGATGAGTAATCCTTATGTCCAAGATCTTTTTAGCATAACCCAAGTCTTTCAAAGCAAAAAACTCGCATAACTATTTCTTCAATTCATCAATCCTGGAAGCATTCTTACCCATAATCAACATATCATCCATATATAGAAAGAGGATGATAAAATCATCATCATAAAAACTTTGTGCAAATATACAATGATCTGAAGAAGTCTTCTTGTAACCTTGCTCCCCCATGACAGATTCAAACTTCTTATACCATTTTCTGGGAGCCTGCTTCAAGCCATAAAGACTCTTCTTAAGTTTTCACATATAGTTTTATTTCCCTTTTACCTTGAAGCCCCCAGGTTGTTCCATTTAAATCTCCTCTTCGAGGTCACCGTGAAGAAAAGTTGTCTTCACATCCATCTGCCCAATCTCTAAATCAATACTAGCAGCCAAACCAAGAATTGAATGAATGGAGGTCATTTTGACAATAGGAGAAAAAATTTCATCAAAGTCGGTATCCTTTCTTTGACCAAATTCTTTGACAACCAATCTGGCTTTGTATCTGGGCTTTAAGTTGTAATACCCCGAGAATTCCAACCGATAGTAGAACCATGCTTCAAGCTCATGATAAATAAATTTTACTGATTTTTTAGTTTTATGATCAAGTTTGATGTTTATTAAGGCCTCAAATATGTCCTAGCTATTAGGCAAATCAAAACATCCCTTACCGATTGAATTCTTGAGAAGGATTTTAGTATAGTCAACTTCAAATGAGCATATATTTTGTTATACTATGAATTTTTTATCTCATGACCCACCAACAGATAGATAATTAAATTATCTTTCCAACGATATCAATTTTTCCAAAATCGTGTATTGGGGTAAAATGGTATGACCGTTTTACAGTGAGCTATTCAGACTGCCAAAGTGCAACGAGTAGGCCGACGGTCACCGTCGCCCAAACCATCGCAACTGAGGCAGTAAACCTGTTTTATGGCCAAAAAGTGATGGGTTGAAGGGACGGTCCATCCCCAGGGCGACGGTTCATCGCCCAAACCATCGGGGACCTCCGTTTATCGATTTTAAGCCATTTTTAAAAGGAATTTTGGAATTTTTTTTTCCCCCCTTTTTAACACCTAATTAAATCAAATAAAAGCTCATAACTTCATATTCATCCATAGCATCAAAATTAGGGTTCCTTTCAAGATCAACCCTCAAGAACAAGGTCCAAATCCTTCTTCAAGAAAACTCAAGAATCAAATCATCACCATTCAAGAAACTTCAAGAAAAGCCTCCAAGAACATTCTCAAGGCTTTAAAATTCAACTTGTTCTGTTGAATCAAGACAAATAAGGTATGTGGGGTTTCCACAAGGACAATTCTTTCGTCCTTGTGCCCAAAACTTATTTTAGATTATAAATTACTGAATTTTATGTGATTTCCCATGGAATTGAAGTTAGGGTTTATACCCAATTTGTATTGTTTGAATATTATGAGATTTCAAGTGATTGAATGTTTAATTACATGACTATTTCCATATATTTATGTATGTAATGCGATTTTCCAGATTTTTCCTAATTAAGTTTAAGCATGATATTGAGATTCTTGATCTTATTATTTTGATGGTATTGAAGTATTTTCATGAAGCATGTTGAGCATGATGTTTTTCTATGAATTTCAATGTTTATACATGAATTCTAAATTGAGATTCATACCCATTATTACTATTTACAAGATTATGAGTTTTGAGAGATTTTGAAGATAAATTTCATGTCTATTCTCATATTTTCATACCTATTGTAGAAATTTTCAGATTTTGAGTTAAATTGTTATTGAGTTCATTGACAAGCATGATTATTATGATGTTTTGACATGTGTTTGAAGCATGGTCTTTAAGCCCTAAGATTGAGTTTTGATATTTCAAGAAGCTTATATTTTTGGTATGCTTTGATAAGAAAGATTTGATCTTTTGATCCTCAGATGAGTTTTGGAATCCACTTTACAGAATTATTCATATAATGTTAAATGCATAACTAGTTTCCTAATAAAACCTTATGCGAGTTTTAATGTGGATTTCCACGAGATGAGTGTAGCTAACTAAAGGAAGTAGTATTTAGCACCGAGTCGGGTAAGTTACTACGATTTCATACCCAGAACTACGTGCCATTATAGGATTGATATTTATGTGTCTGAGGCCGAGATAGTGATCACTAAGTTGAGGTTATGCTCCCTGGAAGAGTATGACACCTTCCCCAACGTGAGGTTTCTTCCTTAGGAGGACAAAAACGTTGGACTTCATGTAGCTCGCATGGTTTATGTTGGTTAAGAGAATCTCCCTAATAGTAAGATTTTCAGAGTAGTTTCTTAAAGTATTTTTTCCTTAAAGAAAGTATATTTTTCCCTGCTAGTAAAAGTAAGTAACAGCTTTTGAGTATATTTCTTAAGGTAAGTATTTTCGCTAATGATTTTAGGAACTAAGTGTAAAGGCTCACAAAACTTATTCGGATATTGAATTACTTGAGATTTTCAGTTACAGAGTTACAGCTTTAGTTTTCAGACACAAAGGTGAGCTCTTTTTTGACTTAGTCTATATGGATTGAGATAAAGTATTTCTTATGCAGAAAAAAAATTTAGATTTTATTTAGTATACAATATTATGAGAAAAAAAGAGAATACAGACTTTAGAACTAAATGTTATGGCTCACGAGATTTGTAAAGAATGTTTTGCTTCTTATTTCTACTTATTTCAGTATTTTAAATATTCCAGCTTATCTGAGTCACTTACATTTATCATGCATTATTTTATAAATGACGACTATGAGATATGTTTTTACTTTTGCATTCACCCCCATATACTCAGTACATCCTCAAAGTACTGATCCACATATATGTCTATGTGCTATATTGTCTCATAATGTAGGCACGAGTTTTAATATGCACCTTCAGACTCAGACAGTTGCAGATTCCAACCTGTGAGATGATGAGTCCTCCTACTTTGGGGACTTTCATTATACTTATTTATATTCTTCACTTTCTCATTCATACGTATTGATTAGCGATAGTTGAAGTAGCTTCCCAACCGTCTATAGTCAGTATTAGTAGAGGCTTCATAGACAGATAGTAGAGTTAATGTATTTAGTTTTAGTTTTCTTTGTAAAAGTAGAGTTGTAATCATGTGAATTTAGTTTTGTATTGAACAAATTTTAGAAAAGAGTTATCTTCCACTGATTTTGTACATATTTAGTTATTTTATTCAGTTGCTTATGAGTTATGCCAGTAGAAGGGTTAGCTTGGGGTCACTTATGATCCTAAGAACCGTGTGACTTCTCGGGACCCATTTTTGGGGTGTTACAAACTCGGTATCAAAGTACAGAGTTCAAGTGTCCTAGGGTACCTATGAAGTCGTGTCTAGTAGATTCTTGTGGAATGGTACGGAGACGTCTGTACTTTTCTTCAAGAGGCTACAGGGCATTTAAGAAAAGTTTCCTTTCTTTCCTATTCTAGATCGTGCAGTAAAGTTGTTCTCTCAGAATCTCATTTATATTCATATGTTACCCCAAAATTTCCTCATTCTATGTATTATTCTTGAGATAACATAATTAGCAAGTTTCAGTTTCTCCCCAGATAATGCTCTCAGATTCAATAGCAAAAATCTCAAAAGTCACACAAAGGGCTTGAGAGGAGCTCTCTGGTGTGTCATAAGTCCCTCAAGTTAAAATTTATGTCCTCATTCTTATGAGTCATTCGGTTAAGACAGAGTAAGATATGTATCCAGATTCCTCATTAACCTTTCAATACAAATAGTACTCATTAGAGGAGATAGTGTGACTATAGATTGCTTAATAGAGTTTGTATTCATGAGATATTGAAACCTAAAGTGTTATGATTCATTAGTAGATTGAATCTTCTTATAGTTGGAAGTGTGGATTTAGAAATATAGTGACAAGAAGGGTGGCAAGAGCGATTTATTGAATATGTATATAGCTGAATTTTTTTTTCTTTTGCATATGATTGAGTTGGTAATAAAGTGATATGTCTTTGTGTGTTAGTTTAGTGAAAGGTAGAGAAGGAGTTATTAGTTAAGGAGAATTGTTGTTAGCTTGAAGTATGAAAAGAGTTATTGATGATATTTGTTGTGTTAGAAAAGTATAGATTATTCATGATATACTCAGTGGTTTAGTATTATTAATTTAGGCTTCCCTTGAGGTTGGAAAAAGGAGTTTAGTTAAAACTTATAGAACTATGAAAGAATTTTAGATGTATAGATGGGTGAATAGTAGTGATGGGTAGAAGGAGGGTGTGATATTGGATTGTAAATAAGATAGGCCATACGATTATGTCGATTATTGTTATTTAAGGCTTTAGTGGACTAGTGTTTCTTAATGTCTTATTTTATAGCTTTCGAGTGAGAATGAAGCATGAGGTTGGGTTGTAAATCATATTTAGCGTTTGACATTAAGTTTGAATAGCGAATGATCATAAAGGTGAGAATAATTATTGTTCGATTGTTGATTCTAGTTATATGGAGGTGATCTAGTAGGCTTGAACAGTGTATGCAAGAGTGTAAGTGCATGTATTCAAAATTAAGTATGATGTAGAGGTGTGCCCAAGGTGATATGGGGCTGCATTATTCTTGAAGTTTACTAAGTTTTGTGTGTGGTTAGTAGTACCCTTAAGTTTCTAAGTGGAAGAAGTCTAGTGATATAGTATATGTTGTTCTTAATATCTAAGTTAAGTGAGTATGATTGATAATGTTGAGCCTTTTCATATAATCTTGATTCTCATGGCTTAGAAATATAAGTATAGAAGTGTGATGTTGGTAGACTATGATTATGTATGTAGATATGTAGGTATGTTTGGAAATGAGGGTGTAAGTCTTCGATGATAATTATTGAAGCTAGAAAGTTAAGGATGGTATATGAAAGGGTTCTTCAAGAATGAAGTCAGTAAGTTCGAAATATAGTTTATTCTTGTGTGTTTAACATTTATGTGTAGACATTAGCATTATGAAATTAAGGCTTAGTCTTGAGGATATGGAGCAGACCATAAGCTTAGAATATCAGCTCTGACATAAGGGGGAGATGGTAGAGTGAAGAACCAAATCAAGTTTTGAGAATTAGATTGTGATACATATCCATAAGAGTTATGATGAGATAGTGATCCCTTCTTACTCTGGAGTATTCCTTGGATTTCAGTCATTATATCACCAAATCTATGTCTTGCATGATAGATCCATGCCACATGCCAATGCTTATACACATCTTAAATGCTCAAATCTATTCTCAGTTTCTAGTAAGCAACTAACAATTTCACTCTGTAATTCGAGTTATCCCTCATAAATCTATGAACTCCAGTCTTATGTTGAGTAGCTCATGATAAGTATGAACTCATGTTTCAAAGTATGGCCAGTTTTTAAAAACTCATGATCCTAGTGCAATCCATTTTATATCATGTATGTCCTCAATTCAGATCTCTTTGATGAATCCATGATGTTGATCCTCCATTCCTCAGGCCTCAGTTAAGTGTCAAGTTACATATAGTTTCCTTCTTGCTTCAAGGTCTCATGTTCTAACCTTTCAGTGACTCCTCCTTATGTAATAATAGTGGCGATGAGTAATTGTGTTAATGGGAGAGAGTAAGTGTTTCTTGTTGATGAAAGATTGTTGTATGCTTGTTTTAGCTAAGGCCATAAGTGTGAAGTGATATTGAGGCCAAGTCCTTGATACATGTTGTGGTTAGTTGAAATTGGTGTGTGTATGTTCTTGGGGTAGTTGTTATAACCACATATGAACGTCTAAACAAACACCCATAATAGCATACTCCTCGTATTCTCTAACCCTCTATGAGTGGATGAATGTGGTGCGCGTTAGTTTCCAACCTTCCCGACCTTAGAATGTAAATTCTTAAGTGAAATCATGATCGGGGTTGTCAATAGCACATCTCGTGTAAGTTTTAGATTTTTTGGGTGAGCTAAAAATAGTGAGGTAATGCGATATGGCCACGATGCATCGTATGTCACGTTGGTAGGGGGCAACGCGATGCATCACATATCGCATCGGTAGTCCAGTCAGTAATGGTGTTATATGTAGTAACCCAAAATTTTGAGTTAGGCTTGATTATGGTGAGAGGACTATGTTTATTTTAGACCTTAGTAGATAGGTTTATCAATGCCCATGTGAGAATTAGAAGTTAAATCAAGGGAGTATGGTATTTGATGGGAATAGTATAGTGAGGGATTATTCGAGAAGAGTGGCTAAGTTTGAAAGTACGAAGTTGCATTGCCTATGACCTAGAAATTCTATCCTAGCATATAATGTACAGGTCTATGTTTCATGCTATATTTAGAGCAATGTTGTAATTCCTTATTCTGAGGTCTTGTTCAGATCTTGCCCAGAGTCCCTTACTCCCTAATGGCCTTAGAAATTTCTTAGAAAGGTGTTGAAGAAATACCCAATTTGGGGGAGAGCATTCAGCATGATTCAGTCCGTGCAGCCAGAAATTCAGTTTACATCTTCTGATTTAGTCTAGTCTCACTACCTAAAATTTTTTGAGTATGACCATTTCAAGAGATAGTTTGTTCGTATCCAAGTAGATTGCAAAATTCAGTTCAGTACATGCATCATGCATCAGTTTCATATTCAGATATTAAGTCATGGTCCAGTCCGTAAGTATCCTGTATATCATCTTAGTATTTTCAGATTTTATAGTGTCAAAGACCGGCTGATAAAAATTCTTGACATAGAGCAGATCTTCCATTTTCCCCTTTCAAATGGCATAATTAACGCCATTTAAAGTAATCATTCTACTTGTGTTGGCTTTCATTGTTTACCAAAAAATACAGATATTGCAAACCTTGGGCTTTGATACCAGTTTGTTGTGTAAACGTGGAATAACAACAAAAGTATTTCTGGAAAAATAATAGAGAAAATAAATGAAAATAATGACACCAAAAATTTTACATGAAACCCTTCTAAATAAGGGAAAAAACCACAGACCAAGAGGAGCAACTGATATTATTATATAAGAAATTTTACACCGTAGTCACAAATACAATACTCAAAGTGACTACCACACACTCAAAAGAAATAATCCCCTTTTGACTTCCACCTTACTAAAATATCGCTCACTTTAGTTTTTCCTTCACAGACCATTTTTATCACAATCTGTAGAACACCTCACTGCTCTCTAATGTTTTTCTCTCTGTTTTGGTGTGTCTTACAACTGAGCTAAGAAACTCCTTTTATAGGCAAATTCTATACCTATTTACGTAAGCAATGACTTCACCCAACAACAATATTTCAAAGTTTGCCAACCAGAAAAGTTTTTTGGTTTGACATTTTGTCTTAGAGCATTTCAATCTTTGCAGCTAATGTTGAAAAAAGAGACATAGGAATGGACCCCACAAGGGTGTGGTTTGTTGAAGATAATAAAATGTGTTCGTTCGATCAAGAAAAGAAATTATTGTCTCTCTCATAATGGCTCTGTTACTAAAATATCGTTGGAGATTTTTTATTTTTTTTTTAAATGCACCATTTTCACCCTGAACTATAAACGAAATTGTTGAGGCATACTCCAATTTAAAAGGGGTCTTATTACTTGGACTAATTAAAACCGTATTTTTGGCAACCTTAAGGCCTATGTGTCACATACGTGGCACACTGCATGAATCAACATACTGAAGGTCCACGTAGGCACACGTATGTGCCACGTATGCACTTAAGGTTGCCAAAAATACGATTTTAATTAGTCCATGGGTAATAGGACCTCTTTAAGTTGGGGTGTGTCTCAGAAATTTCATTTATAGTTAAGGATGAAAACAGTGCATTTACTCAAAAAAGAATGAAAAGTTGAGAGTAATTTTCTTAAGTTTTTCTTTTTAATTACAACAACAAAAGCAAGGAGGAGTGTTTTTTAGAAATAATTAGTTGTTTAGTTATAAAAAGAGTCTAATTATTGATTTAGTAGAATATTCAGTTTCAAGTTTAATACTTGAGCAGTAGATGGAGTCTACTACTTTGTTTATGTGCCTTTTCAAAGGCCTACGATTAATAACATTTATATGATACAGTTTTCCATTCATATTATATATCATCTCTCCAATATGTATAACATTATGGTGGGTTGTTGTTGTCCTGCTCTTTCTCCATGCTTTATATAATTAAGTGAATATTGGTTTGCAAATAAAAGTCTTACATTGGTAGCTGAACGGATTAGGAAGCAACGTATAAGATGTAGTATCTCTTAATGGTCTGAGACCTTTTAGGAAAACAGTGTGAATGTGGTTCAAAGCGGACAATATCACACCACATAAGAATTTCTTATCACTTACCAATCAAATGCTGCATAATTATTTGTACATTTCCCAAGGTAAGCAAAGACCATCAACATCTTTTATTTTCATTTATGATTGTAGTTGAAAGCAGCAATCAAATGGACCTTAATTTCTCTTGTTGTCATTTATGACGTTGTAGTTGAGATCAGAGAGAGATATTATTTTTAGCCTCAATTGGTTCATTATCTTTTTGCACAATGTACGATTCGCAGTGTATAAATATACTCAAAATGAGTTTAGGTTTTATACAACGTGAGTGAAATTATATTAATTAGATCTATGTTAGCCGTGGATATAGAGTCGTGCTACTATTTGGCGTTTTCTACTCTTGTGGGATTGTTCTTTCTTTCTTTATTCTTCGTACAGTCAAGGAAGAAACAGGTTTACCCAAAATCGTATCCCTTAATTGGTTCATCATTGGAATTCATAAGAAATCGCAAGCGGATTATCCAGTGGACTAGTGAAATATTCGACAAGTTATCGTCCTCCACATATACACTTGCATTGCCCTTACGACGAAATGTCATATTCACTAAAGACCCTTCCAATGTCAAGCATATTCTCAAGATCCGCTTCAATAACTACCATAAAGAGAGGATATTCATAGAAGCTTTATCAGACTTATTCAGGAAGGGTCTTTTCCTCTCCGATGGCTCGGAGTGGAAGTCACAAAGACAATTTTTTCTCCATGATCTCGATCCTAAAGAGTTTCATGCTTATACATTTGTAGTAGAGGAAGAACTCTCGGGACGTCTTGTCCCTTTTTTAAGTAATGCAGAAAAAACTGCATCTACAATTGATCTCCAGGATACATTTTGTCGATTCACATTTGATTTTGTATGTCGGATCGGGTTTGGGTTCAATCCTGAGTATTTATTACTTTCTATGCCACCAACCCCTTTTGCCGACGCTTTTAAAACTGCAGTAAAGTTGAGCATTTTAAGGTATAGCACCTTACCCCTGATATGGAAGGCTAAAAAGTTATTCAATACAGGGTCCGAGTAAACACTCGCGCTCATGGTTGATGAATTTCACAAATTCCTAGGTAATATTTTTGCTAAAAAAAGGAAAGATTTGTAGCGGGGGAGGACTTGGAGGACAAGGACGTGTTAGCAAGAATAGTGAGAAGGGCACAGGGTGAACAACTAGACGAAACATTTCTTGTTAATACAGCCGTTAGCTTAGTCCTGACTGGACAAGACAAAATGTGTTCGGCTTAACATGGTATTTTTGGTCAGTCTCGAGTAACCAGAATGTAGAAAAAGAAATTGTGAGAGAAATTAAACAGAAGGATGGACGTCTGAGGGAAATGGTTTACACGCATGCCTCCATATATGAGTGCATGAGACGCTTCCCTCCCATTCCACTATATTCAAATGAAGCAGTGGAAGACAATGTTTGGCCTGATGGAACACAAATGAAAAAGGGGACGAGCATAATCTACCACATATTCACTATAAGTAGGTCACAAGAATTGTGGGGATCAGATTGGGCTGATTTTCATCCTGAGAAATGGTTGGAGAGAAGAAGAAGTGGCACATCAAATGGCGGTGACTGGAATTTCATCACGAAAGACCCCTTCACATATCCGGTGTTTCAAGTATGGCCAAGGACTTGTTTAGGAAAAGAAATTGTGGTCGTGCTGATGAAGATGGTGGTTGCCACCATTCTAAAGATCTTCCGAGTCATTCCGGCTCCGGATAATTTCTCTCCACATTATAATTCAATTGTTGTATCAAGGATGAAAAGTGGTTTTCCAGTAAGAATCATAGAGGTCATTAAGCATAGTTTCCAATTTACTTCTATGTTATTTGTAGAATAGTTATGTTACTATTACACACAATCAATAAAGACTTTTTAGCAGCAATAAATATACACTTTAACAAGGAGTGTAAAGTTTTTACCAGCATTAGTTAATTACCGTTAGATTAGGGGCGTTCATAAAGAATGCTAAAATATAATTGTCAATAATAATTGCCCTAAAAAAATAAATTTTTACTCAATTAAGCCATCGTTATTAATTAATTGCTTCAAAATATCTTTTTTGATGCAGTGTTCTTCCTTTAACAAGAAACTAATTTGAAGGGAATCGAACCTCCACTAAAGGATCGTTTGTGCATCCTGTATCAACCAGTGCAACTATCCAATCTTTGTGAATAAGGGTGCTAATCAAAATATATATCTCATATTTATTATATATTCTATTTTTTAGACACGTGCATTGCACCTGGATTTCATGTAAATTTGTATAAACTCATTAGAATGATATAGATTCTTCGAAAATATATGAGTGTAATGAATAATAAAATACGATAATTACAAATAAATCTTAATAAGTGTGACAACAAACACTTAAGATGAATTGGAGAGAATTTTATTATTTTATGAAATATACGTACAATATTATTCGATAACGATGTTTCTAATGAGTGTATTTAATCAATGAAATAAGTTGCTATATATAATTAATAAACCAAATTAATTATTTATTGCAAGAACATTTTTATTGCAAACTACATATATCAAAATTTCAAATCTTTCAGATTTCTGATTTTGAAGTTGACACCCACTAATACTAAAGAGTAAATATAAATTCGAGAATACATATTTAATATATAAGGATATCTTTACATTGTATTTTAAGATGGACAAAACTTATTATAAATAAGGTATACGTACAACATTATTCGATAACGATGTTTCTAATGAATGTGTTTAATCTAGGAAATAAATAGCTACATATAATTAATAATTTAAATTGATTGTTTATTACAAGAACATTTTTTTCGATAACGATGTTTCTAATGAATGTGTTTAATCTAGGAAATAAATAGCTACATATAATTAATAATTTAAATTGATTGTTTATTACAAGAACATTTTTATTGTCAAACTATAGATACCAAAATCTCAAATCTTTCAAATTCTGATTTTGAAGTTCACATCCACTAATATCAAAGAGTGAATATAAGGATATCTCCGTATTGTATTTTAAGATGGATAATCATACATTAATAGCTTTAAATGCCTCTACTAATATCATATTATTATTAATCCCTGTCATTGTAATAGTTACACGTAGACATACATTGATGATGAGAATTGAGAGGTTTGATCAGTTTTCATGCCTAATTTGGTATACTTTATTTTAGTTGGGGGGAGTTTATATATATATATATATATATTCTCTAAAACACTACTTATGAGCAAATGCAAATATAACTACGTACATTACACGCTTTATTATAAATATTAGTTAAGTGTACGTTCTTTGCACCTGTGTATGATGATAATAATAAGTGTATATAAAAGAATAAATTGTTATTATTTATATCGAACAATATACGTGATCCGTCTTCAAAAATTCCACCATTATGAATTAAATTCATTTAAAGTCACTAAAGGCTAATTCTTGATAGAGAAAAGCATACCCTTCGAAAGATCTCCCATTTCTCTCTTTCCATACCACCCACGTCAAGGCAAGTAAAATCATATTTCATGTCATGTGTCTTCTCATCCAAGACTAATAATTATAAATAATCATGAAATAAATATATGAATAAAAAATTAAAAAAAAATAATACATTGAAATACCAATTATCTAATATTATATACTTTGAAAGAAAAAAAATATATTTTTAGAGTCTTGATGACGCACTAATACATAATTGAGCGAAGCAAATTATCCCTAGCGTCCATCTCTAAGAACCTAATGGAAGAATGAAATAGGCTATAAATTTGGTTTGCTAACACATGAAATCTCTAATCCCCATTTCGTTTTACCTTCTACCCAAGTAATGACTTTGTTTGATACTTGTTTGACACTATGATTTGTTTGTTATCGTGACAAATCACAATTTTCACTTGATTTTTCTCTCAATATTTTTTTTATGTAAGTATGATTATGACGAAAAAGTATAATCTTGAATTAAGTCTTAATAAGGAATATAACTAACATGAATAAGAAATAAAATTTAAAATAGGAAAAACATACCTTAAATTTACTCGTATTCGTCATGAAGTCTCGTTTGCACGTTTTATACAAATCTTTCTTCATCTGCATAAACATATTAAAGAATAAATCAATAATGATTTATTTACGGAGAAAATAATTTAAGATTATGAAAAAAAAAGAAAATATCTTATAAGTTAAAGAATATTCAATTTTATTAGCAAAAGAATATAAACTTATTTTAAAGGTAAACACGTTAGTTTAATCACAATACAATCTCTTTCTTCAGATTTTGGCATGAAGGTTCAAATACATTTTATGAGATGAAAATAATTGCAGAAAGAATTAACCAAATTGACTTAACATCTTTAGAAATAATTGTTTAACAACTTCACATCAAAAAGAGATGAAACAATACATGTATATATTTTTATATGAACAATTACACAAGGCAAAAATAAACAAATAGCTATGACAACTTTTATCAAGCTTGAGAAATTTTTTTAGTACTTTTCGTTGTCAAAGCACTGCTAATAAACATATGTTTTATATTATTAGGTCCTTTTATAGATAGGTTTTCTAACCTAAACAGGTTTAATTTATTTTGATTTGAAAATTACAATTTTAATTCACTCTAATGGCCTAAATAAAAAGAAATAATTTAAGGAGGTGCTACCTAAAAGAAAATAGTATATAATTCTAGTTCGGTTTTAACTTGAATGTCCTAAATAAAAGAAACTTCTCTTAAATAAAAGAATTTAGTAAAGAATCTTTACAAAATATTTTTTTTAAAAAAATAGTGAACAATTAATATTGAAATAATTATTATTTGAGAAAAATAGTGAAAAGACGATTTTGTCTATTGTAGAGTCTTTTAATGAAGGGTAAAAAGTTCAAATCACTTTTCTAAGGGTTTTCACATTTTTAATATATTATAGATAGATATAGATATAGATATAGAATATATTATCGATATAGATTATAGGTATACATATAGATTATAGATATAGAGTATAGATTATAGATTATAAATTATAGATTATAGATTATAGATATAGATTATAGATTATACATATATTCGAACGGTTTTCATTATGCAATTCTTATAACATATCAAGTATTCAACTTGGCAAGAGTTCTTTTATTAATATGTTAGTTTAATTGGTGGCCTGATAGCAAAAATTTTCACGTCTTAAACTTTCTGCCTTCTTTCTAAGATATTGTAGCCTCCACATTTTTACAGCCGCATACATATCAAGAAGTTGTCGGCGAATGAAAGTAGTGTTTTGAAAAATTTGTATAGAAATTCATTCAACATGTATCTTCCTTACAGTAATTATTTGAGATAAAGATAGAATTGCTGAAATATTTAGTTAATCTATATAAATCATAATTACAGTATATGTACCCTTCTGCTTGATATAAAATTATTAGTTCTGTCATTTGTGAATTTGAAAAAAATATTAGCAAAATTGTTACATCAAAACATTATTTATTGAGGAACATAAAGAATATATTGATATCATAATATACCCTTGAGTTTTCCTATAGTGGAAACCTTAAAAGTGCTCTTTGTTCTTAGCAAAATAATTCAGATAGAGCAACAGTTTAAGCTAAACTTCATATTGATTTATTGTTGTTCATCAGCAATAGTCAATTTCTAAAACATTCTCAAATATAAATAGATTAAGAAAACCTAGGATATGAAGGTCACATATATTAACTTAGCAAGACGGCCTTAAAACTTATTCAGTTGAATGAACAACTGGATAAGCGAACTGTAGAAGCTCTTTGTTACTCTAAAATATTAGTAACATATCATCTTCAGTCAAAGTGACTTGGTTCTATACCGTCTCCACTTGTTCATCCAAGAATAGGAAATGGTTCTTCAAAGTGACTTCTTTTAAGCCATTATTTGGAAATAATTTTTCAACTATGTATGCTTTCCTAATTCATGATGGGAGAATGGAGAAGTTCTATTGGTACGTCTCTTCTTTTTCTTGCTTTCCCTAATCGTTCATTGATTTCTTTTCTTGCAACTTTATATATTGGAGACTGAAATTACAACTAATCAGTAATGTTACTGTAGGATTAAAAAACAAGTTATTGCAGGATAGAGCTTTTGAGGCTTTTGTTAAGCATAATATCTATAATGATTTAGAATCAACAAAAAATAGCCAAACGATATACACTAATCACTCTTTTTTTTTTTTATCAGAAAAATAGTTGTTGTTGTAGAAAAAAAATACTTTAAAGGGTGTGGATCGGGTTATGCTAAATGGATCAATTCTTTTTAATGAGTCTAAGATATTTCAAAATTAATATTGATTTATTTTAATTAATGATGTGTACCTCTAATAAAAGGCCACGTGGCAAAATTATTTTTGAAAATGCACCATTAAAACTTAATTGCATGGATGAGCTGATTTTATAACAACGATGGCACGAATGAGCCGAATTTTTAGCTGATGGCACAAATGAGCCATTTTTAATAATTCAATGGCATATTTGAGCATTTTCCCTTATTGAAATTAGAAAAGAAAATCGAGTAGAAAAAGGAGAGGATATAACCTTACCTCCCAAACACAAAGGTTGCACTTATGTTATCACACCAAAGTATAGGAGTAGTGTCAATTCACCTAATCTCACGCAGTAAGAATTTCAGCCAAGTTAGCTCCAATGCAGCAGTGGAAAGTGCATGATACTCGGCCTCAGTACTAGAACATGCAACTGCTCACTGCTTTTTGGAAGCCCAAGATATTAAATGAGAACCAAGAAAGTTAGCAAAATCAGTGGTCGACTTCAGGGGCGGAGCTACAGCCTAAGAAGGGTGGTCAGATGAACACCCTTCGTTCGAAAATTCCCTTTTGCACAAATTTATGTACTTCTTTTTGATCTTCTCTAAAAGCCAAATAGGACAAATATGGTAAATTGTTCAATCTTGTTGCTTGTGTGCTTATTTCCTCTTTAGCGCAATCTCTCATATATTCTTGCTAGTATTTGATTTTTTTTGCTTATTTCCTCTTTAGGGCTTATCTCTCATATATTCTTGCTAGTGTTTGATTTATTTTATTATTATTTATGAGAATTAATAGATTGCTATCTAAAAAAGGGAAAATGTATTTCTCATTAGAAGCTATTTTCACTGTTTTAAGTTATGTGATATTTTCGTTATTTAAATTCAAAATTTGTAAATTTTTACCAAAATTTTAGAATGTATTATTTTTATCATATTGATATAAGAAAAATTGCAACTTATAAATACTTTTTGTATAATTTTGAAATATTTAAATTTTAGTTTTAAAATTTCGAATTGATCTAATCCAATTTAGGTTCAAAAATTAATTAACTTGACCTTGAAAAAGAAAAAAATATCATATAATTTGAAACGGCTGAAATATTGATTTATAAGAATCAAAAATTAAGCGCAAAATATAGAATCCTTTTCCATTATTCATAAACATTTGGTGACAAATACATAGTAGCTTAGCTAGTTTACATTTTTTTGTTTGTGTTATTACATTGTGTCGTGCAAGTATTTTTATAACTGAAATACCTAATTATAGTACAATTTAGAGTTTCAATAGAATTTTTTTCTTAAATATATTAAAATATAGTCTTACAATTAAAATGTTTCACAATATAATAATGATTTTAGGCGCTATCTTAGTTTTAGAAGTAAAAATTTAATTAGTATTGTTTTCAATGAATTTATTGTGAAATATTTCAAGATATAAAATCTCTCGAGTAGGATTGACAAATATATATGGATTATGCTTACACTAATAGAGCTTTTTTCAATTTTATATGTTTAATTTATATAAATGTTAGTACTGTTATGCAAGTGTTTGTATGACTTAGCTAAATATAACGTAGCTTGATTTAAAATTTTTACGTCCATTCATCTTTTTTTTTTTTTGGGAGGGGGGGGAGGGGCATTTACCTCTTCAAAGTTTGAACACCCTTTGAAAAAAATCCTAGCTCCGCCACTGGTCGACATTTGGTCATTCACGAACCACCCCAGTCCGCATCATTATAACCATGTAGAAGTTTGGTATTTTGGCAAGTAAAGAACAAACCATGGGAGGAAGTGGACTTTATATATCACAAAATGTGTTTCACAACATCCCGGTGGGACTCTCTCGGACAATGCATAAATTGGAAACCTTATTCACCACAAATGCTATATCCAGATGAGTGAAGATTAAATATTGGAGGGCTCCTACAGTGCTGTGATACAAGGTTTCATCTTGGAAAGAAGATCCTTTAAAACTTGAAAGTTTAGAAGAAGATGCACCAGGTGTAGAAATATGATCGCAGCCATCCATTTGTGCTTTCCGCAACAAATCAGTAGCATATTGATGCTGTGACAGATGCAAACCAGCAGGGGTCAACGATGCTTCAATCCTCCTTAAAATAAGAGAGGCGACTAATAAGAGAGTAATAAGAGAACCAACAAGAGATGAACTAGATCCCAAAATAAGGTCATCGACATACACCAGGCAAAATAATTTATGACTGTTGAAGGACAAATGAAATAACGAACAATCAGTTTTTGAGCCG
>NW_025842792.1:0-10786 GCF_002878395.1 Capsicum annuum | reverse complement strand
GGGGAATTGTGGGTGGTTTGGGTAGTTTAGGTTTTTTTTTTTTTTTTTAAATTTATTTTTATTTTTTTTTATTTTTATTCTTATTTTTATTTTTTATTCAAAAATTAGGTGTTTACACATACAACATATATACATTACATATTATACTACTTTAGAAAAAATATACGCATATATACATTAAATATACTTCTTTAGCCTTTATAAAATATATACATGCATATATATACAATATATACTACTTAAAAATTAAAATACTACTTTAAACAATATACATACAACATATATACATTACATATTATACTACTCTAGAAAATATACACACAAATATACATACAATATATAGTTATATACTAGTTGAAATAACATACATACAATATATATACGTACAATAAATACTACATCAAACAATATACATAAAATATATATACATTACATATTATACTATTTTAGAAAATATATACACATATATGCATTCAATATGTACTACTTAAAATACTACTTGAAATAATATATATACAATATATAGACGTACAGTAAATACTACTTCAAACAATATACATACAACATATATACATTACATACTATGCTACTTTAGAAAACATATACACATATATGCGTTCAATATATACTACTTTAAAAAATATCCATACATATATACACAATATATACTACTTAAAAATAAAATACTACTTTAAACAATACACATAAAATATATATACATTACATATTATACTACTTTAAAAAATGTACACACAACATATATATACATTACATACTATAGTACTTAAGAAAATATACACACATATATACATATAATATATACTACTTGATATAATAATATTTGAATATATCTTTAAATATTTATATACACTACTTAAAAGATAAACATATATAGAATTTTTATTAGCCAATGCTAGTAGTCTAAGTAATATCTGCTAACATTATTTTTTAATTTTCATTGTATGTATATATGTTTTTTATATTTATGTAAAGTTTGATAGTAATACGTTAAAAATATTTAATTCAAATTAGATATTCAATTTAAATAAAAAAATATCGAAGGAGTGAATGAATCTTATATTTGATTGATTATAAAATGATTCAAAACTTATAAGTTGCAAGATTGATAATTCTACAAATTTTACATCATTTTTTTCAACTCATTCATGTTAACATTAACTAAAATTGTCTGAGGACTGTCAAAATCAAAGGAGCCAAAGTCATGCATTAGACTTGATTGTGCTGAGTTCTCACTTATAGTCATAATTTCTTCAAGATTTTGTTCGTATGTCGGCTTCACCTCGATTCTCTGATTTCTTCATTTCGCTCTAATCCAATCTCTAAGGCAAAATAAAACATTCACAACATTGCCTCCCAATGAGTGTATGTTGTCTCCAAGCTGCTTCCATCCCTGCTAAAAGCGCTTATGCAACGGTTGACATTGAAACATTCAATATATCTCTAGTTAATTTTGAAAGTACAGGATATTGTCTTTCATTATTCTTCCACCAATACAGCGTGTTGATCCTTGCTCTACGATCTTCTAACGGCCGTCTAAGATAATACTTAAGCTCTTTTCGATTAACGATTCTATAAGCTGAAGGCGACACCCTATCCCAAACATTTAAATAAAAAAAAGTAATCAGGATAACCACTATGTGTCTGTCTTTTAGAAGATGATAAATACTTGGGAGCTTGGGGAACGGAATTCGGAGTGGTATGTGTCAATACAATATCATTAAGTAAATCAATATAATGGTTGAATAATGCATTCATGTAATTATTCGCATCACTCATAGCCGTAAACAAAGAAGGTTCTTCTTTAAGTTGTATATTTAAAACATTATAAATAGTAAAAGTAAATTCAGACATAGTATTATATTTCATACATACATTTATTATAGCACCAATCAAGTAAATGGGGGGAAATGATAAAAATATTTTTAAAATTTATCAATCATTGCAGCAAAAGCTTCATTGTAATCTTTTTTTATCCTTATATTCGTTAAGCAAATAAGAAATGTCGACTAAATAAGCTGAAATATTACAAACGGTAGGATAGTAAGCATCAGAAAATTCAACCATAACTATATAAAAAAAATTTAAAAATTTAACAAAATCGGGAATCATAGCCCAATCAGAATCATGTAACATACACTCAGGAAAAGAACCAACAAGTTGATTAAAAACTATTGTAATAGAAACTTTATAAATAAGACAAGTTCTTAAAAAATTATAAGTAGAATTCCATCTAGTATCCATTTCTTCAAGCATTAATATCAGCCTAAGTCTACTTTGTTCACATTTTCTTTTAAATTCTAGAATACTATTTTTTCTATGATTTCTCTGAATAAAGTCAACCGCAAGCCTAATCTTTTCAATATAAAACTTAAAAAATTTAAAACCATCTCTTACGATTAAATTATATATATGGCAAGCACGCTTAACATGAAATATCTTGATTAACGGTGGAGAAAGGTCAACTTTTAACAAGTCAACAACAGTCTTGTTTTTAGATGTATTATCAAAAGATATACATAATATTTTTCTCTCAATACCATAATATTTTGTAACTTTAGAAATAGATTCAGAAATAACTTTTTCAGTGTGTCTACAATCTTCATCGTACAAAAATGTTAAAATATGTTTTTGCATAACAAAATTACTATCTATCCAATGACAAGTAATTGTTAAATAATTATTTTTATTAATAGCACGACCAAGATCAGAAGTTAGAACAACTCTACATGGAATACTTTTTAATAATGTAGATAAATAATAAACATATTGTGCATGGAGTATAAATATATCAAACCGATAAGTACTTCTAGGAATACCTGTAAACAAAGGATTATAAATTGCTTGAATATAATGAATAAAAACATCAGAAGAAGCAAAAGAGAAATGCAAATAATCCATAACTATCATTTTGGTTAATTCTTCCTGATCCTTCATTTTATTATAATTCTGAACTAATTGATCAGCTCTTGGGTTCAATCTAGTTTGAGTTGACCGCCTAATAGTCCTACCGTCTTTTGCCGCAACTAGCTTTATTGGGTGTTCATTTTCCAAATTCCTTGACAATGCATCCTTACCCCCTTTATTACCCCAATTTTATGCTCATATACCATTTGACAAAAATTTTATTGGACCTTAGTAGTTTCGTCTACTTTTAAAAAATATTTCACATAATATTAGTTTTTCTACGAGATCTTATGGAGGGAGGAAGATTAATCGATTCAGATCTAACATTAGCATTACCAACTTCGGGTGTATCACCAATAGCATTATAATCTATATTTAAATCAACTGTATCTACTTCATTCTCTTCTTCTATACCATAATTTTCTTGAGCTTCTAAAAAATTTATATCATGAACACCTACACCTATTTCTTTCACAAAGGGTTCGTTAATTGATACAGGAGACACACGTGTATATCTAGTACTTGAACTACCTTTATTGAATCCAACACCAATTTATTTTTTTACTACCACTACCACTTTTAAGGCATAAATTTCTAACACTTTTACCGACTTTTCTTAATTTATCCATATTATAAATTAAGCTAACAAATATTCAAAAAAAAATACAAAAATAATATATAATAAATAAATATTCAACAAATAATACACTAATTAAAAATTAAAAGTAAGAAATAAAACGACAATATCATATTTTTGAAGTATCTGAAGGTTGAGACTTTAGATAACTTTTACTTGATATTTGTAATTGCAAAATAATAAAATAAAATTAAGTACTTTAGGAGATAATTCGAATAATTGAGAGAGATTGAGAGAATGAGATTGCAAGTTGGGTAAAAAATGACTCAAAATGACTAGTATTTAGAGGGAAAAATTTGAAATATATTTTTCAAAAATAATAAGCAAAAAATTGATTTCTGTCGTTGGGCCAACGATTGTATAGCCTTTAGGCCCCAATGGTCAAAAATCATCTTTTTAACTGGTGGGCCATTGGATTAATTATATATTAAAAAATAAAATTTAAGTTACCGGTCCGACTTACAGGTGGGCCTGGTCCGATTTCTCAACTGAATCGATCAACCGAGCTAACCATGCCAAATGGCCTAGACTAAAATCATAACCCAGGAATCATTGGGCCCAACCAATGTTGGGTCAGATTAATCTGGGTTGCTATTTGGGTAGGTCTAATCAAATTGAAACGATCGGACCTGGACAACCTGCCACCTTATTAAGGGCAAACAAGAGGCATTTCAATACATCATAAAGGGGAAGTAGGGGTATAAATTTTGAATAAATTCATGTTGATGGAAAGTGTCTAGAGATAGAGTGTGATGAGACAAATATGTATATTAGGGATAGCTTAGTTGGTAAGCTAGGAGGTGACGAACCTTACTATCTGAGTGATGAAGTTCATAACTTTGAAATAGATGATGAAGCTAGTGGAGAGATAGTGAAGAGGTTGATCAAGTAGTGCATAAACTTGTGAGAAGGTAGAAATATAAAATAAGATTTTTTTAATGAAACTTGTGAAATAATTATCTCAAAATTAGGATTGGTTTTTTTGAACTGTAAAAGAATTTAGGCTAGCAATGACCAGAAATATTCAAATTGTAAAGTATATGAATAAACCTGACAGAGTTATAGTGAGATGCTGCAAAGAGACTTATCCTTGATTATTGTGTACAAGAAATAAAAAAACTAGTGGTGGACTTATTGTTAAAAGATAGAATCCCATTCATATTTATTTGACATCAATTTTTAATTATCTTTGCAACTCAAAATTTTTAACCAGTAAGTACTAAGACAAAATAACTCAACAGTTAAGCATCAAAATTGTCCAGTTATAAAAGATTAATAAAAAGGAGTTGAATATTTTTGTTGATTGGACAACAACGAGAAGAGTTAGGACTAGAGCACTAAAAGAGATTATGAGTAATTACATTGTGGAGTATAGTAGGATTTTTAATAATATGTATACGATTTTGAAAAGTAATCCAAGTAACACTGTTGTTGATAAGGTTGGAGAAGTTGATGAAATGAAATAGTTAATATTTGAAGGTTCTTATATGTGCTTTCATGCTTTAATGAAAGCATTCTTCAGATATGCTATGAGGTTGATTAATTTGGATGAGTATTTCCTTAAAGATATGTGCAAAAGTCAGTTGCTGGTGGTTGTTTGCATAGATGGTAACAATCAAATACTACCTATTGCTTGGTCAATTGTTGAGGTTGAGAATCAGTTTACTTGGGGATGGTTCCTTGAACTATTGATGAATGACCTTGAGCTTAGAGAAGGGCATTAACTAAGCATCATTATTAATATGAAAAAAGTATGACTCTATTCTTTATAAGTGTGTGCTATTTTTCTTTTTATATCTATAATTTAATGAGTTATCTTACTTTTTTAGGACTAAAAATTATTGTTAAAGAGCTATTGTCACTATTTGAACACCAAAAATGTATTAAACATGTTCTTGCCAATTAGTGCAAACCTGAAAAGGGATAGAAAGAAGAAGATACACATTTGAAGTAGAATTGAAGGAACATATAGAAAAAATGAAGTTGTTGGGAAAGGATTGTTTGAATGATCTTCTATGGTATAACTTGGAGACATGATGCAAAAGGAATTTTGAAGATCATGGTAAATATAATGTTGTGGACAAAAATATGACAACGAGTTTTAATACATGAATACTGTCTGCAAGGTTTAAAACAATCATTATAATGCTTGGGGAGATTAAGGTGAAGAGAAGAGAAAAGAATTGGTGAGTTGAGGCAATTTTCAAATACTTGGATCACTGATATTTCTCTCATGGCTCTAAAGATTTTTCAAGAAAATATTGACAAATCAACTCAGTGCAACTTGTCTTGAAATGAAAAAAGGAATTTTGAGATTGAACACAGGGGTTTCACACATATTGTGGTTGTAGTTGTAGAGCTTGGAAATTTATTGGCATTCCTTGTCCTTATGGTGTTGTTGTCCTTCATTACAAAGAATATGAGCCATTAATTATGTTATTGGATGCTATCACAAGGATACCTACCTCAGCATATTGTCCGTTTTATTCAGCTAATGAATAACATGAAAATGTGGCCAACATTAAATAATCAAACTGTGAAGCCATGAAAGGCCAAGAAACTGCCTAAAAGACTAAGTAAAGTTAGAAGAAAGGAGGCTGATAAAAACATGAAAATTAAAAAGCTATCACGATTCAAATTCTAATTCATACTTAGAAGAAATAAGCAAAACTAATCCATTAATATATCATCCAATCTAAAACTAAATCATAAGTACAACTACAGGCAGAAAAGTACTTATGCAAAAATCATCCCTAGGATTCAAAAGTTATCTTTACTGAAACATCTAAGAATGTAAATAAGGGGATGCACTCCAAAATTAAAATAAACATAAGCTCAGAACTAGAGAACTATGCCAATGAGGAAAGATTTCATGAATATGCTACTCACCCTGAAATCTGAATTCAACTGCTAGAATCACAAGTGTGGTCTCATAGGAGCCACTAAAATATGTGTTGCACTCACAAAAGTACACGCAGGTGTAGTATCAGCTCAAAAGAATATCAGTGTACTGATAGGGTCATTTTGCCAATCCAAGATGAGAACATGAACATATAATTAAGTTATACTACAACAAGTTAATTCATGCTTAACAAGCATACACATAGCATAATAAGCAACAATGAACAATTAGGAATCAAACCAACAAGTCAACATATCATCGTCAAGTCAAGTTTAGTCAAGCCAAATCAAAACAAGTCAAGATAATTCATTAAGTATAAAAATATATTTTTTTGATTCATTCATGGAACCGTCAAACTCACCTGATCCTCGTACATACACGCTAAAAAATATAAAATCACCCGCTAGCAATGACCTGTATGAAATAATTACTGTTCATGTACAAAAATCACAAACACAAATGTCTGCCAACTTTGTTCTATCAAAAGTCTGTGAGAATGTTCTAACTACCGAACATTCCACATTTAGCAAGATAGGTCAAAATCATAACTGCAAATCATTTGCAGAGACCACACCAAACAACATGTACTAACAATTCATAATACAAAGTAGTTAACATGCACATATAGCACAAAATTGAATTAAACTACAATACCATCACCTACCTCAAATCAAGCTTGCACGGTTCCTGTATGCCAGAGCTTTGTTCTTTCGTAAAATTTTTGTTTACTCGTGATTTAGAATATGCATATAAATATATAATTAAAGAAATAACCTAACACATTGGGATTTATAACTCACACCTAACTCCTAAGGTTAAATTCAATATCATTTTCTTCCCGTTCTTTTTCCCCTATAATTCACCTAAAACTACTAATTTTTTAGATAAATTAGTGAATTAACGGTATGCAAGGATAATAAAATGTTAATAATCAAAATCCATTAAATTATTCCTTAATTTTTCTCCTTGCACATACAATGAAATAAAATTCGCCCCACAACTCCCTCTGAACTTCATAAATTGATAATTCTATGGTTTAATAATTAAATATAAATTAATGGAGATGAATTTCTTACTTTAGCAAAGCCCAATGAAAAAATTCTTGAGTATTTCTTCCTAAACTACCCTTTCTTTGCCCCAAAAGTGAATTTTAGGAGAAACATCTTAATAAATCTGCGATTTTCACTACTATAGGATCGTTGGAGAAATATTTTAATAAATTTTTGATTTTCACCGCTATAGCGGTAATTGACAACCTTTGACCGCCGCTATAGCAGAAATTCCTTCGCTTTAGAAATTGCCGCTATAGCGGTGTGTCGACTGCTATAGCGATATTGATGGGACAGAATATCTGTCTTCGTCTAAAAAATTCACTTTTTGCAACATACCTTACACCTGAAATATTTCAGATAGTGTTTTTTATACTAAGATCAATTCTGGGAGTTCTACTTACTCAAATTTAATTTAGTAAATTTCTACGAGTTTCTTATCATCTGAGATAAATAAAAATCAAGACAAATACAACTATCCTAGATCTAAATAATTTTCAAATTTTTTTAGGCCGCACCTAGCTCCGAAATTGATCCAAACTAACCTAACATGAAATTTGTAACTTCTAAATCAAAACAAATTTAAATATGGAACTCATATATAACGACAAACAGGATTGTCACAAAAGCTTAGCAAATTTTGTGTTGTTATGACTTATAGAAAATGTGGTACACAAGGACACAGTAAAAAAGGATGTCCTACGAGAGATCAATCTGGTCCAAGTCAATCACTGAAACATCTTCTCAGGCACAATTTTTTTTTTCATTATCTAATGTACATTTATTCAAGGACAATGACTAATATTTCAATAAATGAGTTGAAGCTTCTACCAGTAGAAAAAAGGCAGAGCAAGAGGCAGTGTTTTAAGTCAGTTAGCTGCAACTTATTTTCAAACACAGATATATTTATTTTTTTTGAAATTGTTAAAATATTTTAAGTATATACACTAATATATCAGTAATCAGGCCAGCATAAATATTGAAAGTGGTTGAGGAAGAGGTAGAGGATGGGTCAGTGTTCTAACTGTTCCAACCATTTCAAGAGTGCCACGTGTTTCAAATAGAGGTGGGTATGGTACGATATGATATGGTATTTAAGACTTCGGTATGGTAATTGTAGTATTCGATTTCTATAAATATTATAGTATTACCATACCATATTAATTTGGTGTCATTCGATATTTTGGAGTTCAATTTTGATATTTTACTGTATGGAATTCGGTAATCATAGTTTGTTCAATTTCAACAATAAATACTTTTATAATGGAGCATTATGACTAGAAGTTTCCAAAAATATGTATCCCAAAAATATGTATCATACTAACACATTACACATGTAGAAATATATATTCAAAAGAAAGTACAAACAACTTCTTTTGTTAATCAATTACATAAAAAGACATTTCAATCAAAGATAGAGTAGCAAAAGTTTTTGCTAGAGTTGTGACCCGAATTTTGTTGATCCGGTCCTGAAAGTTTCATGTTGCGGCCCATGTTTGTGATTTTTCATGGGGTCTATGGTGGTAGAGTAAGGATCGGGCCTATAGGACTTATTTGTATGCACGTATTATATAAGTGCATTTAGTCGGTTATTTTGGGTGTTTCAAAAATACACATCATTGAGACTATCGTCTCCACAATTTTACTCCTCTCCATTATAGTGAATTCCTCTACCTCTGCCCGTGCTTTTTTCTGCAAGAATTTTTACGTAAATTTGTGTGTTCTTATTTTTCCTTTTGCTTGCTGTTTTCTTGATATTGTCCGATTCATAACAGTTTCAATGTCTAAATATTTATTTTTATATTAATACTAAGTTGTATATTTATTAATATTTTAATAAATATATAAGTCATTTATACAACTATATACTTAGGTATGGTATTTTGGTATTTCGATATATCATTTATAAATACCAAATGTCGTATCAAATACCAAAAAAATTAAAATATATATCATATATCATACCGAATATCATAATATAAAATTCACGGTATCAAAAATTTTGATTCGATATGATAATTTGATATATTTCATACCATGCCTAATTTCAAGTTAATTAGATGAAACTTCTGGATGCATAGGTAATTATCTAATTGTTTATAGAAAATATAGATATATTTGTAACATCTGAGTCTTAATAAACAGGCTATTGTAAATGGTAGAGGAATAGGAATGGTATAGAAAGGGGAAGTAGTAGAGTAAGAGGGATGTCTCAAGAAAGATAGGTGAATGAAGACATAGGTAGAGGAAGAAGAATGACTCAAGAAAGCCAAACTAGTTCTGACAGTGGAAAAGGCCTAGGAAGGAGGATGCCTCATCAAAGACAAGAGCATGAAAACACTTGTGGAAAATATATAAGACCTTTTAAAAGACCAAGGATGGTAGGAGTTGGAATATATCAAGCTAAAGATGGCTTTATCACTTTTAATGTACGTAATGAGTATAATTTTGATTGACTTATTCATATTTATGTATTTTTAATCTTTCTAATTTGTCTATGTAGCTTGGATGGCCAAGCAGAAATGTCATGAACTTTGGTACAGGGATGACAAAGAGGGTTGATGTAGTAACTGGTGATATTAGCTAAACACCAAGCTATTGGGAAGGCAAGGTAGCACTATCAAAGTACCCGACGGGATAGCAGCAGAAGAATACCCAAGTCTAAACTTTCGCTTTAAAATTGAACCAAGAGGATACAAGAAAACTCAAGAAAAATAAAGTAATATGGCAGCAAATAAATCAACCACACAAATACGGCAAGACAAGAATAACAAGATACCAAATTTACGTGGAAATTCCTTCAGTGTGAAGAGTAAAAAAATCACGAGACCAAAACCTCTACTATAATCAGCAAGAGTTACAATATTATTCTCCAAAACTGGTCACAAACCAAGTGCCAAACAACGAGCAACAAAACAACAAGATAACACCAAAACTAGAGAATAAAAAGAAGCACAAATACCAAAAGAACAACTGTTGTTCGGGAATGAAAAACAGGAGCTACAGGTCACTAAATCCACCTCCGTCAGTTTTTAATCAAATATTGAGATGAGATAAATGAGCTGTGCAAAAATCAGCTCAATCGAACAAGAAATGAAGTGGTAATCGCAATTTGAAGTTGACTATTATGGCTGAAATTGGGGTTCGAAAATCTGCACACTTTCTCTCTTTTATGCTGCTAAAACTCTTTGTGGATGGTGAAATAAGGCCTAAAAAGATCTATATATATGCCCCATAGTAATGGGCCTATGAGCAAAAGTGGGTTGGTTCATA
>NW_025842791.1:0-2549 GCF_002878395.1 Capsicum annuum | reverse complement strand
GTGGTGCAAAACACACGCATGTATAAGACTCTACTAGATACGACTTTTAGACTTCCTAGGACTCTATTGAACCATAGGTTGTGATACTATATTTATAACACCCCGATTTTCTGAACCAAAATGCTACTCGGTGCTCATGACCTCGAAGGACCACAAGCTAACCCATGACTGATATCTGTACCTGTATACTGCATAATATATCATAAAATATGGAAACATTAACATGATAGGCCAAAAGGTTCAAACTAAATAAACGTCTGATAACAAAATGTCTGAAAAAGGTATAACAATACCAAAATGTCATAAATACTGAAAATAATGAGATCTGAATATCTAATCTGATATCTAGTCTGAAAGCCTCTAACTGAACTGAATAAGGAGTTGAAGGAACATGTCTTCAACTAACTCTATCTAGCAACTGAATAGTATATGTAGCAATAATCATATCTTTCTTAAATGAGAAGGACTCACTGCAAACTCTGAACATTGGAATGCTACTGCTGATCTGGAGCTCGTTCCTCTAAACCTATGGTGTAACATAAGAGAAAGCACCATATCGCAAATGTGTCAGTACATATGAATGTACTGAATATACAAGTGAGGTAGGTAAAATGCTAAGGGTTACATGCATGAACAATGCTAACTAATATGAACGTGAGAATAAATACATGCATAAACAACTATAATTGAACTCGTGATAATGCTGACTACTGAGTTTGAATACTAACAATATGATTTTACTGATACTGAGATACTGAATAGATGAATGACTATTTATGATAGTTCGAATTACAAAGAATGGGTCTAGTTGACTATGTTTGATAGTCCTGAAGCTGAATACTGATATCATGAATTTTGATAACTAATATGACTGATACATAAGTTCAAAAAACCTAACTACTGAGTTTGAATGCTGACGACATGAATTTACTGTTACTGAGGTACTGAATAGATTATTGACTATTTTTGACAGTTCAAATTATGAAGAACTGGTTTGAATGACTGTGTCTAACAATCCTGAAATTGAATACTAGTAACGTTAGCTATGACAACTAATATAGCTGATATAAATATAATTATCGGACTAATCAATATAACCAATACTGAATGACTATATCTGATAGTCTAAGTTTTGATGGAACTATCTGAGTTCCGTTCTACTTAGAGTAACTAAATCTACGATTAGTCCTATCTAGCGGGTGATCATGAGTATACTGATAATAACGATGATTTGACTTAGTCTGAGATCAGTCCTATCTAGTGGGTGATCTTTAAATCTAACGATTTTGATACTGTTTAACTATAGTTGAGATCAGTCCTGTCTAATGGGTGATCTTGAAGTCTACTTATAATGAAAAGGATTGATTATCTCTAACAGTACTGAATCTGTACTACTGAACTGAGTTGACTATATATGAAAGTCCTGAATCTGTAACTAAAGCTGTGGGATATGTTCATCTAACCGACATGCCCCAAGCTAAGCTGACTGGGGTCCAATCTCTGCCCTAACTGGAAGGGTGTCAGTACCACACTACCAGTAAAGACATCTACTGTGGAGTCAGTCCTAATTTAGTGGATAACTCCTGGGATCAGTCTTATACATATAAATGTGCTAATGGGTGACCCCTGAGTATGTCAGTCCTATCTAACAAGTGACGTCTCGTACCTACGCTGGCAATATAGTTTTGGAACTTAGGGATTGCTTCTAGAGATATCAGTCCTATTCTAGTGGGTGAGCCCCCATCCTTAGGTTCGCTCGGTGCTGAATCCTACTCTCATCTGAAAGACACTGAACTTAATAACTGGGATGAACTAAATAACTTAACTGAACTGATTTGCTGAACTGATACTAGTGGTATTGTTTAGTGGAGCTAAAACTGAGTTTATTGGATTCTGATGATGGATGGAATATAATGAGTTCTAAAGAGTTATTAAAAGTACTAAAGTTACTGAGATTGACTATGAATAATAAAGTTACAGACTGAGTACTGATATTACTTAACTACTGAGACTACTAAGATTTCTGAGTTTTCCTGAGTCACATGACTAACTAAATTCTATAGATCATGGCTTAACTGAGTATCGTGATAACATGACATGGCTCTAGGCACACAACTATTCTTCTTGGGTACAACTACCCCCAAGACTCGATGGAAGGAAACTGACACACATTACTGACTTGATCATAAGAGTAGAGTCCCTAATCCACAAAATCATAAATAAGGGATTTCATACTAAGCATGGTTCTCAACAATCTATTTCATGGAAGGGAATTTCATAAAACATGTATATACTTCCATAGCTTTCAATATCATGCTCATTACATATTACAACCACAATCCATAATATCATAACTTGGGGAATTTCATGAAGTACATAGGTATTCTACATCTTGTACATGAGTGGGTTTTGCAAGTAAGCATAGCATAATTCCATAAGATTAGTTAATGAGTAATTCAATAGTGTTCACAAGACACATTATCAACATGGATGACATTGAACCATAGAGGCCGATCATGAATCCTTCACCTAGTCACAATTTAGCTCTA
>NW_025842790.1:0-1027 GCF_002878395.1 Capsicum annuum | reverse complement strand
AAACCCATGGTTGAATCTTGATTTATTTGGGTTTTTAGTTTGAAACCATTGGGAGTGTTCTTGAGAATTTTTAGATGAATGTGGATGTATTTTGGAGAATTGGGGACTGAATTTCATGTTTATGGCTGAATAAGAGTGGGAAAAGGACCATTTTTCCCCCAAAACGGGGCGTTTAAGTTACTTGAAACCATTACATAGGCGCCCCGCGTATGATATCGCCTATGTTTACATAGGCACCGGTATTTCTATCGCCTCTGTTTACATAGGCGCATAGGCGCCGCCTATGCTATCACCTATGTTTACATAGGCGCCGCATATGCTATCGCATATGCTTTCCAGTGGCCATGTGCGATTGGTTAGGCGACGCATACTAATTTGAAAGGCCATAACTTCTTGCTCGGGTGTTGGATTTTAGCAAAATTGGTATCGTTGGAAAGCTAACTAGAAAATCTATAATTTTACACATAGTAGGCTCTCTAATTTGACATATACAAAGAGTCATGGTCAATACAACTTGAGACAAATTATAATGTCCACTTAAACTTAACCGATCGAAGTAGTTTTCAACTCGTCCTTGAGTCAAAGGACCTCTATGGTCTAAATTCAAGATTGAATGGATTCACATACTACACAAATAATTAACATGCCATATTGGCATAAGATTTATGGCTTTGGAATTATCAACGCATCGGAATCATGGTCTATATTGTAGCTCGAAATGCGGGGTGTTACATATAGTCCATGAGAACGAGTGTTCTTCAAAAATAAAGAAGGCTCCAAAACCTGTATAGACACTTGAATTTGATATGTTTTGTATGGTAGACATTCAAACTCAGTTAGTGACCAGTTGGACACTTTACGAGATGTGTCTTTCGAACACTAGGAGAAATGTAGGGGGATAAAAAAGTTGAAATGTGATACAAGTACGACCACGAGGATAGACGTGTGAAAGTGTAATGTAGCCGAGGCTTGGAGTGCGTAAGAAAAATACAAAAGAGGGCCTAAAACACATGCCAAAACACAACCT
>NW_025842789.1:0-1032 GCF_002878395.1 Capsicum annuum | reverse complement strand
AATGGTAATGATGTATCGATACGGCATCTTGACAAAGTCTGAGTGGTCAAGATAATCAACTCGTGCCGCGATGTTAAATCAGGCGCTGTTTGGGAGGCAACCCAATGTTTTAATTTTATTGCACTTGTGTTTTTAATTTTTGTAGCTAAGAGTTATACAAAGAAGGTGAACTGGTTTCAGTCATCTTGAGAAGGTTGACGTCAATTTTGACGGGCTATCATAAGTATGACAAGCCGTGTGAAATAGCGTCAAAATAATCAAGTCAAAGCCTTATTCTGTTAAGGCTGAAAATAATTTTGAAGCACCATCCGGTATCTGACGCGCCATCAAAAATACCATTAAATGAGTTGAGCCCAGCTTAAATTTTGGGCTAACTCGGTCCAACAACAGCTGTTCACATTACGGCGTACTTTAGATATTTCTCTTCCAGTTTTGGTTTTCTTTCCTTAGAGAGTTCCCTTCCTTTTTCAAATTTAATCCCTTCTAAGGCAAAATTTTAAGACTTTCCTTGTTGAAGACTGAGAGTTAAGTCAAGAAATCTTCTTCCTCTCTCATCTCATTCTTTTCTCACCCACAAGTCTAGGTGGTCAGAGTACATCAGCTAAGTATCGACATCTAGGTATGAGAAAAGCTTTAACTTCATCTTTCTTTGGATTAATTGTGAACTACCAGAAACCTTGGTTTCAAAGGAGTGACCTGAACCCATTAACATGCTACAAGCCCCTTCAAAAACTAGGGTTTGTAGGGGTATGCGGTATAATTTTGTGGAAATCTCAGTAAAGAACATGACCTAAGTTGAAATTAAGAATAATGGTAGAAGAAAAATCAAGTAAAAAGAAGTTAGAAATTATAATGTTGTCTGACGACAAGTTTCACAGCCTTGCACCTGTGAGATGGCCATTCAAAAATGTCTTCAAAAGATGAGAAATTTTGTAGATTCTAGACAAGGTTGACGATGCTTTTGAAGCGCCGTCACACCTATGAAGGCAAATCAGAAAGGCCGTCAAACCTACGAACTAAAAACAGTGATGA
>NW_025842788.1:0-1133 GCF_002878395.1 Capsicum annuum | reverse complement strand
CAAACCCATATACTATAACAACATAGTATAAAATGAAGATGTAGCAGTAAACGAATATCCCATTTGATTAGATCAGTTGATGGAAATGATTCCAAATGTAAATATCTCAAAATCAAAGTCATTCTCTTTTACGCGTTATTAGCTATCTTGAAATTAATTTCCAACTTCAAAAAGGAATAAAAATAACACTACAATTTTAAGATAACTAATTTCAAAATAAGTTATCCCATAAATTTTATTCCAACCAAATTTAAAAAAAACAATCATGAGATAAATTCATTAAAATTAATCCCAAAGTTAATTATCACTTTTATCCCTCCTATAACTAAGCGGTTTCATTTCCTCGAGGGGGACGGGAGGGAGTATTACCACACCACTGGAACTACCACAAGTGTGCGACATTGTCATAGATAGATCAGGACCACAATTTAGTGCAGCCAAAGGCCAATATCCAAATGGCATTTGCTCAACTCCAGAACCACTACTTCATCACCACAAATTCCCCAAGAGATATTAGTTAGTAATCCCGCCGTTTCACAATAAGTGAATTGTTAGAGCAATTTTAGTGATTCAAAATAAGTGAATAATTCACAATTCAAGATAAATGTTGAAATTTTTTTTCAAATCTACCCTTCATTAAATATGCATTGAGAGTGATGTATCATGTGTCTTTGCTTTTAGGATAAAAATAAAAAAACATTGTCTTTACTTTTTTTTTTAACAATAGAAACATCAACTACTCCAACACCCAGTGTGTACAATCATCACTGGGGCCCATGGTTCCTTTGTGTAGAATTAAGAATACACAAAAACAAGAATATTCTCTACCAAAACACCTCTAGCATAGTTCACTGAACAATGATCTTAAAACATCCCATTAGTGCACAAAATAAAACAGAAAAAGGAAAGGGACGGATAAATATGTGAATCCACAATTTAGTTTAAATATCGAACAAAAATTATTGAATTCGATTGAATCCATTTTCAGACTTCTAGCTAGCTCCACCTGAACATATGGTTTCATCAAGGGTATATTACAGTGTGTACTACAAAATTAGTTTTTATATAAATATATATGGGCGGAGTGACCTTATGGCTAGGGGTTCATCCGAACCCCTTTTAATAGAAAATTT
>NW_025842787.1:0-3750 GCF_002878395.1 Capsicum annuum | reverse complement strand
TGTTTTCATTATCAAGCATGATTATTATGATATTTGACATGAGTTTGTACATGGGTTTTAAGCCCTAAGTTTATATGTTGAGATTTGAGAAAAATGATGCTTTAAGCATCTTATGAGCTGATTATATCAGATTTACAATAAAGTTTTGATCTTTTGATCCTCAAATTAGTTTTGGAATCCACTTTTCATATTATTACAGATTTTACCAGATTAATGCATAATTGGTTTTAGATAAACCCTTATGCTAGTTTTAAAGTGGATTTCCAACAGAATGAGCGTAGCAATTAAAAGGGAGTAGTATTTAGCACCGAGTGTGAAGTGTGGATTTAGCGCATCCTACTTCCACATAACTACGTAGCCAACGTAGGTATAGATTATCAGATTATTCCCACTTCTCTATGGATGATAGTTACAGATGTAATCACTTAACTCAAACTATACTCCCTGGCAAGAGTTTGACACCTCTCCCCAACGTGAGGTTTCTTCCTTAGGAGGACGAGACGTTGGACTCCATGTTAGCTCACATGGTTTATTTCTGTTAAGAGAACCTCCCTGTAGATTAAAAATATATATTTCAAACCCTGCTAATCAAAGTAAAAGAAAGAAAGAAAGAAATGCTTTTAGAAAACTAAGTGTAAAGGCTCGCAGTTTTATTCAAAATATGCTTCTCAGAATGATAATAGCTTCAAATTTTAGCTTTCAGATTTCAGATTTAGAGTGAGCTCTTTTACACTTGGACAGTATGATTCAAAGACAGAGTTTAGTACGGCTTTTAGAACTAAATGTTATGGCTCACAAGATTGATATAGTATGTTTTGTTTCTTATTGCTACACATCTCAGTATTTCAGATATTACAGCTTAGGTGAGTCATTTACATTTAGCATGCATTATTTTATAAATGATGATTATGAGACAATGTTTTACTTATGCATATCACCCCCATATACTTAGTACATCCTCAAAGTACTGATCCACATATACGTCTATGTGCTACATTGTCTCATAATGTAGGTTCAGGTACTCAGTGTCAGCAGCATGAGTAGTTCAAGCATCTCCATCTGCGTCCGACAGTTGGTGAGTCCTCATAGTTCAGAGACTTATTCATTCATATTTTGCAGTTTATCAGGTTATAAGATTTAGCATTTCCTTTCAGACAGTTCGAGTTAGCTAGGGGTTTGTCCCGGTGACTCTCTAGCATTAGTAGTAAAGGCTTATCAGACTACTAGTTTTGATGCAGATATTTCAGTTTTGATGTTTCAGATGTTATGTTCAGATTATTCTCAGATATTACAAATAGTTTCCGCATTCTAGCATGACATTTATGTCTATATTTCTATTATTATAAGATTCAAGCTCAATAGTATGCAGACAGGGTTAACTTAAGGCTACTCGTAGTCTTGAGCACCGTGTGACATTTCGAGATCAGATTTTGGGGCGTTACACACTACTACAACAGTGGAGTCACCGATACTCTTCTTAAGCATAGGGACATGAAACACAGGATGAAGGCTAACAAATATGCGGGTAAATCAAGCTCATAGGTTACTTTCCCAACATATCTTAGCATAATCTTCAGCTGTATAAGATGTGTGAACTGGTAAGAAAAGCTCTGACTTAGTCAATCTGTCTACAATAACCCAAATCTAATTATGATGACGATGCGAATGAGATAAACCAGTCATAAAATCCATATTTACCTCTTCCCACTTCCAAGTGGGGATACCAAACTCTTGCAACGTACCACCAGCTCTTTGGTGCTCTACCTTAACCTATTGACAAGTTGCACACTTGGCTACAAACTCTTTTATATCTCTCTTCATACAACTCCACCAATAGATTTCCCGCAAGTCGCGGTACATCTTGGTAGCACCAGGATGAATAGAATAACGCGCACCATGTGCGTAAGCCATAATTCTCTGTCTCAAATCATCAACACAAGGCGCACACAATCAATTCTAGTATCTCAACACGCCATCTCCCCCTTGGGGGAAAACCTCTACTTTTTGGCCTTTAACCGACTCCTTAAGTTTGACCTAAAATCCTTATCTTACTTCTCCTTCACTTTCGAAACTAGAGAAGATTCAGAACTACTCTAAACGCAAACATTCCCTTCAGCTGAATCAACCAACCTAACACCCTCTAGCCAAATAGTGAACTTCTCAAGCTAACTCTTTCTTATTATTCTCAACATGAGCACATTGTCCATAGACAACCTATTAAAGGTATCTGCCACTACTTTGGCCTTTCCCGGATGATACAATACACTCATATCATAATCCTTTGAACAACTCTACCATCTTCTCTGACGGAGATTCAACTCCCTTTAAGTAAAAACATACTGCAAACTTTTGTGGTCCGTGAACACATCAACATGCACACCATATAGATAATTTCTCCAGATTTTCAAAGCAAACACCACAGCAGCTAATTCAAGATCATGGGTTGGGTAATTCTTTTCATGAGGCTTCAACTGTCTAGAGGCATAGGCTATGAACTTACCTCTCTGTATCAACACACAACCCAAACCAACTCTAGAGGCAACACAATAAATAACAAAGTCATCTGTACCATCAAGTAATGCTAGAACTGGGTCTGAAGTGAGTTGAGTCTTCAACTCCTGAAAACTCTTCTCGCAGGAATCTGACCATATGAACTTAACTTTCTTTGGGGTCAATCTAGACATAGGAGACGCAATAGAAGAGAAACCTTCAACAAAACGGCGGTAATAACTAACTAGATCCAAGAAACTGCTAATGTCTGACGGAGAAATAGGTCTAGGTCAATTCCTTACGACTTCTGTGTTTTAGAGATCGACTCTAATGCCATTGGCGAAGACAATATGATCGATAAAGGCTACTGATCTTAGCTAAAATTCAGATTTGCTGAATTTGGCAAGAAATTGATGGTCTCTAAGAGTTTGTAAGACAACTTTAAGATAATCTACATGGTCATCCTCACTACGGGAGTATACAAGGATATCATCTATGAATCCTATGACAAACATGTCTAGATATTTTTTGAACACTCGATTCATGAGGTCCATGAAAGCTGTTGGGGCATTGGTTAGACCAAAGGACATGACTAGAAACTTAAAATGACCATAACGGGTTCTAAAGGTTATCTTTGGAATATCACATTCCCTTACTCTAAGTTGATGATAGCCGGATTTAAGGTCTATCTTTGAGAAATAACTTGTACCTTGGAGTTGATCAAATAAGTTATCAATTCTCAGAAGGGGATATTTGTTCTTAACTATAACCTTATTCAGCTGACGATAGTCAATGCACATTCGCAAAAAACCATCTTTCTTTCGCACGAATAGGATGGGGCACCCCATGGAAAACACTAGGCCTTATGAAACCTTTATCTAGTAGATCTTTGAGTTGTTTTTTCAACTCCTTAAGCTCTGCAGGAGCTATACGATATGGAGGGATAGAAATAGGCTGAGCTATACCCCTGGAAAATCTTCAAGAAAGACATCAGGAAACTCATTAACCACTCAGACGGACTGAAGTGTTGAAGTCTCAGACTTTGTGTCTTTAACTCGAACTAGATGATAAATGCAAACTTTGGATATCAACTTGCTGACCTTAAGGTAAGATATGAAATGACTCTAGAGAGACACTGAATTACCTGACCACTCAAAGACTGGCTCATCTGGGAACTTAAATTTCACCACACGGATGCGACAGTCTATAGAAGCATAATAAGAATGGAGCCAATCCATACCAAAGATAAGATAAAAATTA
>NW_025842786.1:0-1067 GCF_002878395.1 Capsicum annuum | reverse complement strand
TTGTGTGTAAAAGAAGAATAAATAAAGGTTAAAGATTTTGAATCAACTGAATTTATATCAGTATATTCATAAATTTATTTGACAAGATTCAAAACACGTTTTAATTATAGCTAGGAGCAATTTAAGCATTTGCAAAAGGCGTGAAAAAGTAATATTATTTAGAAAAATGTACGAGATAACTAAAGTAAAAATATTACTTCTTTTTATTTTTTTTTATTTTGTCACATTTTATTTTTTGAGGTTTAAACTACACAACTTTGATCAATATTTTAATATTTACCTTTTCATCGTATTAATATGAGAATGATAGAGATTTATATTTTTATATAGTTTGTAAAATATTTAAATTAAACTTCAAAATTAGTCAAATTGGCTCAGATAAAATTGAAAGTGACAACTAAAATGGAATGGAGAAAGTAACAATTAACATATTTTTTGATTATATAAATAAATAGCTTATCTAAATAAGATTAATTTTTTTAAAAATATTAATACTTTCTTACTATGCAAGAGAATTATTTAATTTAATGTTAAAAGTACTATATAATATAAATTAAAACTACTACTATATACCGTAAGCCCATGTGGAATTGATCTTTTAAACAAATATATGTACAAAATGATGGGGAAAAAAGGCAATAGGTAGCCACATAAACTCCCTAGCTTGACATGTAATGTGAAAAAGTTTTTTAAAAAAAAGATACAAAAAGGAACAAAGCAACCAAAATATTAGAGTAGAACGCAAACACAAAAAGCAACCTAAAAATATTGTACATCATTTATATATTACCAACAAGAAGTGCAAAATCTTAGTATTACATTTCTATCCTTGTGAGGACGAGGGAAAACAAGGATCCTTCCTTATATTATATAGGAGAAAATGGTTTATTATCCACCTCAACTTTTACTCGAAATTTCAACTACATACTCAACCTTTACGGGAGTCCCATAATCCCCTGAATAATTTTTTCTTATAGTTAGTACCCCTCAAGTGCTGACCTGTTATGGGAGATGAGAACACATCCTCTAGACGCGTTAGTGGAGGCACCAAAACTCTACAATCACGA
>NW_025842785.1:0-2762 GCF_002878395.1 Capsicum annuum | reverse complement strand
GCCTTTCTACTTCATCAGAGGTAGAGGTATGGACTGCGTACATCTTACCCCCCCCAGACCCCACTAAGTGGGAATACACTGGGTTTGTTGTTGTTGTTGTTGTATTGTTGATGTTTCCATTTAGGTGGTTGACTTACTGTGTATTAGTGTGTTATTTTTCGGCATCTCTTGTATAATTTGCATAACTTGTTAGTTGGTTAGCTTTTTATTCCTAATTACTATTTAGTGTTAGACTTAGATTACACCTTCTCATTTTAGTATAGTTTTATTATATTGAGCTTAAGCATTCAAGTAAGAATTATTCTTTCCTATTCTGCTTCTTTTATTTTTTATTAAGAAAATAGCAATAAAATATAAGTTCAAGGAAAAGAGGTACAAGCCTTAATCAGCAAGAAACTTGAATAAAACAATACCCATAGGACTCGAGATTTTCACCTCCTTGAATCCTAGCCTTAACTTAAAAAGGGAGATTTGAGAGAGAGAATTTTTAAGAGTGAAATAATTGATGTTATGTTATGAAAACTGACAGAAAATAGGTTAATATAGTGTTTAGGGGTCATTTATAAGTGAAAGGACTTCAATACCCCTCCTTCCAAGTCAACAAACCCAAAAATTGATGAATTTAAAGCATCGGCGTGACGTGAAGGGTAATCTCCGTGATAATCTCCGCGTCTCGTCACTACCACGGACCCTTACTACCTCCTCACAAAAGTGCTCATAACTTTTTGCTCGGGTATCAGATTAAGGCAAAATCGGATGAGTTGGAAAAAGAAAAAATTTATCTATAATTTGGTGGTTCTTAGGATCCAAAATTCTACATGTTCAAAGTTGACCCTTTTAGAATCAAATTACAAAATTTGGGCGATAACGAAAGTTCTTAACTCCACTTCACTCTAAGTGTTTACTGCGAACATTCTTTCCCTCAAAGACACTTTTCACACTAGGATAATGATCATGACACTTATATTTATATAAAAATAATTGGATTCTAGTTTATGTATATAGAAACAACCTTTCGAATTCAAGCCCGAAAATGCGGGGTGTTAAATCACCAAGCCTAGCAATTTCAAATAATGTAATACAGTTGCCAAGACATTCTTATTTTTTATGATCCCATTTGCTACTACTTGTTATGAGTTTTAAAATACATTGTTTAAAAAAGAGTAAATGCACTGTTTCCACTCTGAATTATAAACAAAATTGTGGAGACACACCATAACTTATAGGGGGTTCTATTACCCCCTATACTAATTAAAATCGTATTTTCGGAAATCTTAAGTGCCTACGTAGCACATACTTGTGCCTACATGGGCTTTCAATATGTTGATTCACACATTGTGCCGCGTAGGCCTTAAGGCTATAAAAAATATAGTTTTAATTAGTCCAGGGGGTAATAGGACTCACTTTAAGTTAGAGCGTATCTTAGCAATTTCATTTATAGTTTAGGGTGAAAATAGTACATTTTCTCTTTGAAAATGAAGCAGTTAAATTCATTTTAGTTTGCTAGTTTATTACATGAATAGTTTGTATCATATCTGTTTTATTCAGGCTCATACATGTCCTTTATTATGTGTTTGTATTCACCTTTTCCTTTTAATGCTAGCGTTTAAATGCGGTAACATTTGAATCTTTGTTGTGGTAAAAGCATGTTATTCTGACAAGATCGAGCAACAGTGATTGATTTCTACTGACATAAATTATCTTTATAACAAAGTTAAAAGAAGGATTGTAACATTTTGTACACAAGTCTCATGGTAAAGAAGGTGGCAATTAGAACAGATTTCATTCAAAATTTAAATTCAAAAGACATAGCTATGATATCATAATGTTTGTACATAAATGAATATATTCACATTAATTATTTGTATGATGGCTATAACAGTTTCTGCTCAAAGTTCGATTCTTGGTTGTGCTTGTGTTTTTGCCAGATATTGAATCCACATTTGGGAGATGTCTGTGAGCATCTGAGCTGTGAGCACCTCAGGTAGGTTAATGGATGTATCAAAGAGCAGTGCAAAATTAAGTTCATAAACCACAAAGTCATTAAATTATATAAGGGTGCATAAATATGTAGTTGGACAAATATTCTAGGTGGTTAGATGTGTATGTTTTAGGCACATTTTAACCATCGGCGTAATCCTAGTAGAAATAAGATAGGTGGGATTATAAAAGTATGATGGTCAAACCGCAGTAAGTAAATGTGAATCATACATAGTGTCATAAAACAATTGTATTCCCTTATTGAGTTGGTACACGAAGGTTTAGCAGAATCTGTGACTAACATTTCAGTAAAGAAGAATATTGGAGGAGTATGTCGTATAACAAAAGGTTTATTTGGGAACAATCTGGAGTAGGGGTGTCAAGTGGGCCGGGCCGACCCGACTACCTAACCCAGCCCGGTTTGACCCGACCCAGTAAGCCCTAGGGCTTTAGGGTTCCAGGTCCCGGGCCGGTTATTTTGTTAAAATGGGTCCGATTAACCCGGCCCGGACCAAGCCCGGTCCAGGCCCGCCGGTTAATCGGCCCGGGAAATAAAATTAAAAAAAAAATAATTTGGATTTTGGGCCAAACTAGCCGTTGGCCTCAGAGATTGGATTAGAGCCGAAAGAAGAAACCAAGGAATGGAACCGGAGCCGAGCGACGAGCTAAAACTTGAAGAAATTATGACTTCACAGGAGAACTCAGCAGAATAAAGTCCAATGAATGGTTTTGCCCCCGTTGACTTCGACTATCCTATGCAAGTTCCCATTAATATTAACATG
>NW_025842784.1:0-1491 GCF_002878395.1 Capsicum annuum | reverse complement strand
ATTATTATCCGTGATGTGATAGTTCACATCGTAAGAGACATCAAGATTTTAATACACCACATATTCCTTGACATGAAATACACGTGCAATATATATATATTCTCAGAATTTTTGTGTATTAAACAAGTATAAATTTAACCTGAAAAATCAATATTCCGCTCAAGGCATACTTGTACATATTTTATTGTATGGATTTTTTATAAAATATGGTACATTTAGTTAGCGTAGGTTTGGTTTTATTTGTTACGTGCCTAAAATTTATATATAAATTGGTGTATCTTTACTTTTCCGTATGTACATAATTGTATGTAAGAAAATTGTATACAGCTGATATTAATCATGAATGTGAAGATTTTAAGAAAATCATGGATGTATACAAACATGTTTTACGTATAGATTGTGTCTAAAATATGCTAAATTTAACTAGTTTAGGTATACTTTTATTTTTTGAATTTTGAATAAAAATTGTTGTATCTTTCAGCATTGTTAGTTGCTTTCAACTTGTATTGTTCGTTAATAAATACACATAAAAAGTAGAAATATAATTTCTCAATAAAACGTCAAACAACAATTTTGTATCTACTGTGTATGAAAAGTTATTCATTGAATTTGCTATTTTCTACAGAAAAAATTTAAAAATTGTGAATGAAAACATGACATTCCCGTTGATTAATGCACAAAATTTGATTCACGAATAAAATTTTTATTTCAAAGAAACAAGGAAAAAATAAATATTAGTGTTTTAAAAAATTAAGGATAAAATATAGATTTCAACAATATTATAGAAGTTTATGCGATGGAAGCAATTTAAAATAATTATGGAGATTAATATAAAGAAAAGAAAATATGAAAGAACTAAGAAAAGTATATGAGAGAAAATTATGAAAAGACTGCACTATTAAATAGTTTTATAGGATTAACTAATATAAAAAAAATATCATTTAAGGAAAAGAAAGAAGGAGAAATTTAGGATTTCTTATAATTCTTTTATTGTATTTTTTTCTTTTTTTTTTTGAGATAATACCCTATTACTTCCTTGAACTATACCCAAAACGGCAGAGACACACCTCAACTTAAAGGGGGTCCTATTACCCCTCCTGAACTAATTAAAAGTGTAATTTTGACACGCTTAGCACCTACGTGGCACATACGTGGGGGTAGGCGCTAAGGTATCAAAATTATACTTTTAATTAGTTCAGGAGGGTAATAGAACCCCCTTTAAGTTAAGGTATGTCTTAGCCGTTTTCGGTATAGTTCAGGGGGTAATAGGGTATTTTCTCTTCTTCTTTTTTTTTCCTTTTTTACTTTGTTAGGTGGAAGATTTGAGGGAATTACATCGTAAAAAAGAATATTAGGGAGAAAATTAAGGATTATTTATCAATTTTTTAGATTTATTTAAGGAACTAGGAGACGGAGAAAGGTAAATGCAAATATTTAAGAGAAAATTTAATTGATATATATATATATATATATATATATATATATATATAT
>NW_025842783.1:0-1974 GCF_002878395.1 Capsicum annuum | reverse complement strand
TCCTAGGGAGTCTGACAAGCTGCATTAAGTAGAGTCTTGATCATCGGTGTGTAACGTGCCATATCTATGAGCAAGAGGCTACAAGATGTTTTAGGAAAAAATGTGATTCTTTCTTTTAGAAGTCTATCATGCTTAAAGTGTCTCTCTCTTCTATTTATTCGTGCTCTCCTCTTTCAGAAATATGCCTCCACATAGAGCGAGATGAAATAATGATGGTCAGCAACCTCAACCCACTGACCCATTGAATAAAAACGTGTCTCATGCTAAATTTTGGGCAGCCTTTTAGGCGCTAGCCCAAGCTGTTACTGCAAATGTTCAGGCCAACCCGGCCCTGGCTCCACAACAGTAGGGAGGTGATTCAGCTGCTGCTAGGATCTATGACTTCATGCGGATGAATCCACCAAAATTCTATGGGTCCAGGTCTGATGAGGATCCACGATTGTTTTTAGAGGAGGTGTAGAAGATTACTCAGGTGATGCATGTATCTGAGGAACATAGTGTGGAGTTGGCTACGTATAGGTTGAAAGACCTTACTTTTGACTGGGTTGTTGCTTGGAGGATAGGTAGAGGTGAGGGAGTTGTCCCTACAACTTGGCAAGAGTTCCAGGATGCATTGCTGGATAATTTTTTCCCTTTGGAGATAAGGGAGGTAAAGGTGGAAGAGTTTATGAACCTGCGATAGGGCTCTATGACTGTTAGGGAGTACTGTCTAAAGTTCGATCAGTTGATCAAGTATGCTCCTGAATTAGTGGCTGATATCGAGCTAGTATGAGTAAGTTTATGACTGGAGTGTCTAGTTATGTGGTTAAGGAGTGTACGTCTGTTATGCTGAATAGTAAGATGAATCTTTCTAGGCTGATGACACATGCCCAATAAATTAAGGCGGATAAGATTAAGGAGAGAGATAGAATGAGAGGGAATAAGAGAGCTAGGTCTGAGCAGCTTGGACAGGGTTAGATTAGATCGCAGGGAGGGAGTCGCCCTCAGTATCAGGATCGTTCATCTATGCCAGCACCGTTATCTGCTAGTGCTCCCATGCCTAGAGATAGGCAAGAGCAAGGTAGCAGTTCATATATATCCAGGTCCCAGTACAGTACTGGCAGAAAGCCAAATCATCCCCTGTGTCCTAAGTGTGGTAGGGCTCACTCAGATGAGTGTTGGGGTGAGAAGAGGGGTTGTTTCTAGTATGGTGATATGGGTTACTGAGTTAGAGATTATCCACAAGATGGACAAGGACGTAGTGACTATTTCCCTCAAACCCAGACTCAGACTGTTAGTGCTCCAGTTCCAGCGACTCGCCCAGCCCCAGCTCAGGGCGTCTCTTTTAGTAATGCTAGTGGGCAGCGCCAGAATAGATTCTATGCTTTACCATCCCGCTAGGAACTGGAGGACTCTCACGATGTTGTTACTGGTATGCTTCGTATATTTTAGTTTGATGTATATGCTTTGTTGGATCCTGGATCCAATTTCATATATGTTACACCTTTGATTGTTGTGAATTTTGAAAAGAGTCTTGAGATTATTCCTGATCCTATCTTAGTTTCTACCCTAGTAGGTGATTCAATTGTTGCCTAAAAAGTGTATAAAAAGTATCCTGTTACCGTTCTTCATAGAGTCTTGTTGGCTGATCTGATTGAGTTAGACATGGTAGATTTTGATGTGATTCTGGGTATGGACTGTCTGTATTCTTCTTATACCTCTATTGATTGTCGGACCCAAGTGGTCAAGTTTCAATTTTCTGGTGCATCCATGTTTGAGTGGTCTGGGAATTCTGTGTCACCCAAGAGTCATTTTATCTCTTACCTCAAAGCTAGAAAGCTTATTTCTAAGGGGTGTATTTACCATTTGGTTAGAGTCAAAGATACTAAGTCTGAGACTCTAACTCTCTAGTCTGTTAACGTCATCAATGAGTTTTCTGATGTCTTTCTGGATGATCTCCCAGGGATACCTCCTGATAGAGAGATAGAGTTCGGG
>NW_025842782.1:0-1729 GCF_002878395.1 Capsicum annuum | reverse complement strand
TTAAATTGTTTATCACATTTTATATGAATTTCATTCATTTGTTTGAGTTTTAAACGACTTAATTGTAAGCTATCATTATAATGCACATTAAGAAATTAATTTCTAATTTTGGTAAAGTGTTTAGTTAGTATATGATGATTGGATTCTTAAGTGTCCTTTCGATTATACACTAAACATGAAAAAGAAATGATTTACTTGAAGGGGTAACTTGCATGCATAATTGATAATATACTTGCATAATTGTCTCTTAATAACAGACATGGCATCTAAAAGCATAATTGTTGATTTGAACAAAGGAGAAAAAACTAAATGGAGACAACTACGATATTTGGAGTCGTAAGATGTGGTATATACTGGAAGAACAAATCGATCTTGAAGGTATTAACTGTGTCTTGAGTCTACCAGAAGAGGGAAATACTGCACAACACAGAAGAGAACTTGAAGCTTATAAGGCTTAGAAAAAGGTTGATTCCATTGCACGTGGAATCATTATAAGTTTTGTGGTTGATGACCTCATACATGAGTGTGAGAAATTTCCTACTGTCAATGACATCTAGGTACACTTGCGAGGAACATATGGGGGTACTTCTGTTACCCACCTCAGGCAGCTGACTATCAAATTTGACACTTACAAGAAGCGTCATAATCAGAACATCAAACAACACCCAAGGGTGATGTCGAATATGATAGCTCAACTCAAAAGTTTTGGTCACATTCTCTCGGATGAGCAGCAGGTTCAGGCAATGATCCGATCTCTTCCCAATAGTTGAAAACACCTGAAGGTCAACTTAACCGTCAATGATAGCATCAAAACCTTTTCTGATGTTGCCTGTCATGTTGAACTTGAAGATGAGTGGCTTGGTGCTGCTAAAGCTGCTTCAAATGCCTTTATGGCAGAATCAAGTGGTAAGAACTCTTTAGGATTTAAGTGCAAGAAAAAATGGAAAAAGAACGGGAAGGGCAAAGAGACTGAAGAAGGACCCTCTGGGAAAAGAAATAAACCAAATTTCAAAGAGGAAAAAAAGTTTTTCAAAAAGAAAGATAAGATCAAGATGAAGTGCTACAATTGTCAAAATCTGGGGCATTTTGCTCGTGAATGTCCTGAGCAGAAAAAGGTAGCATTTCTAAATGCAACTCTAAGTGTTGCATATGTTTCTAGCACTGCTTTATTAACTAAATCTTATCCTATGTGGATTGTAGACTCAGGAGCCACCGACCATGTGAGTCGAGATCAAGAAGTGTTTATGGAGTTCCGTCGAGTTTCACCTGGACAAGGTGGATCTACGTAGGAAATAATGCAAGACTTGAAGTCAAAGGGATTGGCACTTGCAAAGTAGATTTGCGTGAAGACCGGTCTTTAATGTTGCATGACGTCCTATATGCTCCAGAAATTCGACGAAACTTAGTATCTGCGCCTGTTCTCTTAAATGTTGGTTTTCATTTATTTTTTAGTCGTAATTGTGTAAGAATTACTCTAGATAATGTTTTTTATGGTTTTGGACATCGTTATAATTGCTTTATTGTTTTAGATTGTAATCCTTCAACTTATAATTACTATGTTGACCGTTTTGTAATGTCATATTATTCTAGTAATAATGATGTTGAATTACTTACATAGCATGCTAGATTGGGTCACATAGGGCAAAATCGAATGAATATATTGGCAAAGGAAGGACATCTAGGTTCTTTCTCTAAAATTGAAATGTCAACTTGTGAAAATTGTCTTGCT
>NW_025842781.1:0-1700 GCF_002878395.1 Capsicum annuum | reverse complement strand
TGATTTGATGGACTTGAGGGACTTGATCTTGACTTGTGCTTGAATTCAAGAGCTTTTGAGCTATTCTTGAATATTGCGGTCTTGATCTTGAACTTTGATAAACTTGATTTGAATGCTTGACCTTTTTAGAGAAATTGCGGCGTTTGATCCACGAGCTTTCTCTTGCTACTTGTTAGAGTTCTGGGGGTCTGGGGATCTTCTTTCTGAACTATGAGCCCCTATTTATAGTTGTAGGAAAGGAAGATTCATGATAAATATGGACTTCCTTTGACCAATCAGATTTAAGTGATGTGACGCTTTTTATAAGCTTTTATTTCATGGGCCTGCTGCATCAGTTTGACATGTGGCACGGTCCTATTGACTCCTTCACTTGACTTGGCATGCCACGTCATTTGATATGTGACACTTATTTGGGCCTCTAGAATATGACAATATCTTGAGCTTAGTAAAGTGGGCTCATCATTTATAGCCCAAATTAATGGACTAACCCAATAAATTTTGGGCCTTATTTAAATCCATACTTATTTGGACTTAAATAATTAATTCAATTATATTAATCCACAATATTTATTTGGGATTAATATATTTTGAATTTAATATAATTCAAATTTTGTACGGATTTAAATTTAATAAAATTGCATCGCCCACACCCCTTTAAATATATAAATTTTTTATTTTAAAAAATACAATGAATGATGTATTGTATTTAATACCAAATATAAGATGGATAAAAATAAACAAATTATTTATTAACTTTATAAATTGAATAGATATTATTGAATATCTCAAAATAGATGGATAAGTAGAAAAGAACTGAGAGAGTAAAAGGAGGGAGTATATATCAAAAGCAAATAATTCTACAATTATGACATTCTGGAAGACAAACTTCGTCAGTACCGGTGGCTCCTCTCGTACTGTTATTTTATTGAGGATCAACCATAAACTTTTCTTTTCTAAATTAAGAAAGATGACAATTTTTCAGTCTTTGTCTTACGAGAGCTGAATAAATAATATTTTTGTTTTAATTTATTTGGCATATTTTAGTTTCATATGAAATTTTTAGATAACAAAAGAGATTTTTTAAATTTTGTGATTTACTTTTTTAAAATAAGAAATTTAACGGCTTAAATATTATTCAAATTGTAATTGAGTACATCCTGAACTAAGAATGAGGGATGTGCAATCATTTCATAGCATCAGATATAGAATCTGTAGCCCTAGCTAACATGTTCGCAAATTGATTCGATGACCGATTAATAAAGAACAAAGATATAGATGTAAAGTCGTATATGAGTGCTTTACAATATCTTGCACAATATATCCACATAGGAATTGTCGCTCTCAGATTTTTCCAATACCTGCTTAGCTAAAAGACAATACATCTCAAGATCAATCGGTGTTATGCAGTAGTGGTTCTTAAGCCAACTTAAAGTTTCACGGACTATAAGAATTTCCACCATTAATTAATGCATCATAGGAAGCTCCAGTGCAGCACTAAAACCTCTAACAAAATTTTCATGAGTATCACGTATCAACATACATGCCCCCTGCCATTTCAGAGTTAACAACACGAAGAATCAATAATGCACTTCAGAATACCCAGATCAGGAGAAAATCATTTAACAAAAAGTTTGGTTGAGGAGTAGAATAACAATTATCATTAATATGCGCAGCAGTCCATTCTTTCCAGAAGGTCGTAT
>NW_025842780.1:0-1014 GCF_002878395.1 Capsicum annuum | reverse complement strand
GGGTCCCGCTAGGTCTCAGTATGATGCACATAAGCATGACCTAAAGGGTGACCTACGTTGTGATTCACTACCAAGGCTGTTCGGGGGAGCGTATGGTCCATAGTGGCTGTCTTGCTTTCCACCTACTCCATAACACCGACGGATCCCCCCTAAAATAAGGGTGACTCAACTAGAGGTCATGTACAACACGTGTACTACGGGCTTGTTGCAGAAAGAAGGCCTGGGGGTAGACACATGATGCCAGATATAAAAGAGGTAACATATAGGATAAATACTGTACACAAAGAGCACGAAAACGCACAACAGTGATAACAATAACACAAACAATAATCACAAACAATGTTTATACACCCATAATGCCAAACAAAGCCGATACGACTCCAAAAATAAGACCGAATTCTAGAAAGATCCTCAGCAGAGTCGCCAGAGTTGTCACACCCTTTTTTTAACTTCAAAAAAGATTATGTATTTTAAGGTTCGAAAGGGTTTTTATTATTAAGTGACAAAAAATGAAAATTTGTTTTCGAAAAGGATTCATTTTATTCAAAATCAGAGTCGTCACTTGGGATAGTCCGGTGTGCCAAGTCACCTTTGGAAAACCCTTTTCAAAATGATTTTGACTCTGTAAAACTATCCGCGAATAGAGATTCTAACTAAGGAATTCTGTTGATCGAGAGGAAGGTGTTAGGCACCCCTCGGTCCCGTGGTTTGACCACGGTCGCTTGGTGGAGTGTATCGGCTATTTTGGCATTACAAATGTATAAACCACACAAAAAAACATAAAACAATCAATCAAACACACAAACCAAAACAAATCTAAAATATAGTGTCCGATCCAATTATACAGTCCAAAAAATAAAAAAATGCGAAAATATAAATCCTATTCTAAGCTAATGCTAGACTAAGCTTTAACCCATTGCTTTCTCCACATGACGTTTAAGGCCTTGATCGTGCGTCGTCTTCAAGTACATGGTACCTTTGGGGCATTCCCCGGATAAATCAATACAAATTCCT
>NW_025842779.1:0-2989 GCF_002878395.1 Capsicum annuum | reverse complement strand
GAAAGAAAGCAAGGCAGAATTTAAAACCGATTTATATATTCGATGAAGGAAATGCCAAAAGTAACCAAAACTAATACAAGGTAAACCGCTGGAAACACCAAAAGTAAATGGTTTTTCCTGGTGGTGCAGTAAAGGGGCATATGATTATTCTATTTACCTGATTGTGTTGAGTATATATTATATTTTTTAGTGTAAGTTAGACCTGCTTATTTGTTATTAGTAATGCTGAAATGGTAAAGATAATGAATTCATAATAAATGTTAAGAGTAATTGTCATGCTCAGGTACACAGGAAACAGAGTATGGTAGCAGATGAAATATCAAAGTATTGTTACCTTCAATCTTTTTTCATGGGTGTGGATGGTTTAATTTTCTGCCTCTTACCTGTTTGTTCTGTTTCAGTGAATGACGCAACAGCTAGCGCATCTGGTTTTTGGTCTGGAAATCTGAAAGCTGACTTTTATAATTGGAGTTTAAACAGTTTACGATCAAGTTGGCGATTTATACCGGCAATAGACAGTGGTTGTTTCTAAGTGGAAAAGGTAAAAGATAGTACATTAAATAGGAGTTACTGGTGGAATGAAATTGTAAGAGGAGTTTCGCCGTAGGTAATAGTATGTATTTTTATACCTGGACAACAACTATGTCATATATTTGATCGACAGTTAGGGACAATATTCTTTCTGCTAACGCATCTGACACTGTTGCTGTAATTGTCCCGTTGGAATCTGTGATGTCAATGTTGAAGTGGCACCTGAAAGGAAAAAGACAAAGCTGCAACATCAAAGTTTCAGGTGTGGAGGCAAATGTACAGGATGAATCTATTTCACTGTAGAGTAATAGCATTTGAACGGGTAAAGAATGGAACAACATCATGTAGATAAGTTGTAATATTCCAATGTATTATTATTTTTAATGAAGAGTTAATTGGTAATTCTAACCAATAATTGATATTAATTAAGGAATTAAAAGAGAGCAAGCCAAAGGTCTAATCTTTTTCTTCAGTTTCACGACTAAAACACTACAAATAGAACTCTAGGGCTATTTCTTTTTATCCCATTATTCTGGAGAAAGAAGAAAAGCAACATAGAAAGGTAGCTTGATAGATATTAACTGTCAGGTATGAGATTTTCTCTATCTTTCGCCTAAATTAATTTTATATAGTGGTAACGTTCTTGTCGAAAAAAAGAAAAAAAGAGAAAAAAAGAAAAGCTGCCATGTATGATCGAGAGATATTGGACATAATTTGTAAATTGGAGATCTCATGGGTGGGTGGTTGCTACTGTAGTGAAAGAATTAACATTGGCTAATGCAAATTAGGCAGTGGAAAAAATACATAGAAAAAGGAATCAAAGTATGTAACTCAGGCACAAAGTATATCTTCTTTACACATGTTTCAATTTTCGGTTGTTAACACTTTAAGCAAATCATTAGGGAATATTCATGATGAGGCAATCATTAGATATTGATGAGAGAAATCATTGGCTAGTATTTTGAAATTCTTTGTTTGGCAGCCTTCCCTTGTTAGATTATCCTTAATTCATGGGTTAAGATGTGAGATATTAAGATTTAAGTCTAAATTTAAAAGTTAGCGATGTTGAGACTTGACCCCGAATAATAGAATTTGTATTGTTATTTAATATTGTTGCATAGATTAAAGCCATTGGAGGCTAGTTGATTGGTGTTCTATGCATAGTGAGGTTGGAGAACTTGTTGTTAGCGAGGTGAGTGACACTTTAAGCTTTGGTGCTTGCTTTTTAAATTGATTTTTAAAATATATTTTTATCTGTCCGGTCCATGTGTTGGGATGAGCGTGTACTTGGCAGAATCAATGGTCTTTAAGGCCAGCCGCATATACTTTATGTTAAGAATACTAATTCTCCTTTTATAAATTATTTCATGATGTAATATGCTTGTGTACTGTGAGATTGGGGCATTATGTATGCTTCTTAATTCCTTTGGGGCATTGTGTATGCTTTCCTTGAGCATTGTGTATGCTTGTTGATTTTATATGGGACATTGTGTATGTTTCCCTTGAGCATTGTGTATGCTCCCCCTGAGTATTGTGTATACTCTTGATATATTTGATGTATTGTATATGTTTCCCGAAACTTCTTGTGTTGGCTAATTATTTTGATTTCAAATGGTGATAAGTGCTTTGTATGAAATTGTATTGAGATATATGGTTCTTGATGAAGAATTACTGAGCCTCGTTGGTTACCTTATTATGATATAGTTCCGTGTGTAATAACTTTATGTTCTTGGTAGTGTTGTATTTTCTAATACTTGTCCCAGGAGTACTTAAAGCAGCGAACCGATACTTAAAGCAGCGAACCGATGATCTTATTCAGTTATATTTACATATAGTACACTCCTTACTTACATGCCTATAGATACCGTTGCGGAGGCAGAGATTAGTGGCTGACGGTTCTTACGCGCGAATTCCATTGTTGAGGTGAACCTTCCCAATTGGTCGTGAAGGCTGTCATTTAGCGTTAGATCTTTTAGATTACATTTATTTTCGTTGGGTTTGCATGCCCGAAAGTTGAACTCATGTAACTCTGTTTAGATGCTCCATTAACTTAGAGTGAGACTTGGGTTAGAGATTTGATATCTAAACTAATGCCATTTTCATAAAACTTTAAGTGGTATCTTATTGGATAGTTACTCTGTGTTAGTGATTATTTTATGCATGTGGGGTTGTCTATGTGTGTTTGTAGACCATGTGAATGTATGGAAAATTGGTTCTCCTGACAAGTGGTGTTAGCGGGAACCAGTCACGTCTAAGGATTATTTTGGGACGTGGCACAAGTTTTGTTGTATCATTAGTGATATGAACCTGGCACAAATCACTATTTTCTGAGTTTTAGTTGGTAGAAGCTGTAAATTACAGAACATATAGGCATGTCCTTATACTTCATGAGAGCATACTCTATGCAAACCAAACAAACATTTCCACCCCGCCTATGTCATAAAAACATCTTGGTGAA
>NW_025842778.1:0-2282 GCF_002878395.1 Capsicum annuum | reverse complement strand
AATTACTTTTAAAATATAAATTGACTATCAATATCACAAAAGTTTGAACAAAAAAGTATTATAAATTATAATAGCAATTTTTCAATATCTCTTATAATTAGCTATTATGAGTCATTCAAGACGTGTCGATTTCGCTACTTCAATCATGATATTTAGTTGACTCTTGAAAAAAAATTAATATTTAATAAAAAATAAAATAGATATTTATAAAGTAAAATGGACATTTATGACACGACTGTTTCAGTTGCTTCAACTGTAATTTTACTATATCACCCATAATTAATCATTATGAGTCATCTAAGTATTTAAGAATTAATAATATTTATGTTAAAAAGGCGAAATAAACATAAAGTGATAAATTAACTGTAGAAGTTTTAAATTAATTTGACATCTTATATGAGACTCACTTAAAGAAATTTGACAAGTATTTTTTATAGCAATCTTCTAAGTAGTTATTATGAGTTATTCAAGACGTGCCGGTTTCGCTATTTCAATCATGATATTTGGTTGACTTTCGAAATTATATCAGTATCACTTAAATTAAAATAGAAAAAAATTATTATAAATTACAAATTAAAAACTTAAATTACTTTTAAAATCTAAATTCATTATCAATACCTCAAAAGTTTGAACAAGAAGAATACTATAAATTATAATAGCAAATAACTTAAAATGGTAATATATATTGTACGGGCCTTCGATATCTAATATTAATATAGTTGTAACCCTAAACCCGCATAATTTTGGTTAAAGTGACGTAGCGGTATTGGGTCGGTTTGGGCTGATTAATCTCAAAATCAAATCACTATAATCAATTTTTAAAATATCTATATCTACATCTATCTACATCTATAATATATTAAAATATAAAAATCCTTTAAAAAATAATTTAAACTTTTTAACCTTACTCTTCAATAGACAAAATCATATTCACTTTTTTTAAAATATAATTATTATTTAATTAATATCTTAATAGTTAGGACAAAATTTGAATTTACTTCAAATAGGCTTACAATTTAATTTCGTTTCAAAACTACAATGGAGAAAACCTTTATAAATAGAACAATAGGTTCTAGAAAAAAGAACGTCATCTCCATGACGTAAAAGATTATTACTCTATGTTTTATTTCCATCAAGAAGACATCTTTTTTCTCACTTTTTTGTTCTCATTCTTTTTCCAGAGTTTTTTTTTTTTTTTTTGCTTGTTTGTCTTTGAAATTTCATATATTTTGTTACATTTTTTATGTTTCTTTAAAATGAAAAGTCATTCAAACACCTCTAAACTTACTCTCTCAACTTACAAAGCGTATTAATTTTATCAATAATTATTTATCCTTTAATCTTACTTGAAGTGAATTAATTTCACCCATAATATTGATATGACATTAAAAGAAAAGAAAAAAATTATAGACGTGTCTTTTATATAATAAAAAGGTGCCCCACTAGCATATAATTTTTAAAAAAATTTAAAATGATAGTATTTTTTACGTGTTGAAGAAGGAAGTGACGGTTGGGAAGGGGTTTGGGGTGTGACGTTTGAGGGGTTGGGGTGGGGAGTTTGAAGAAGAAGAAGAAATGGGGGTAATTATTTATAAAAGCAATATAGTATAGATATTCGTGGATTTTTAACTTTTTATTTTTTTTAAAGTTGGCGTGGCTTTTACATGGCAACAATATGGTGCGGATGGCGTGACTTTTACATGGCAACAATATGGTGCGGATATGGCAATGATATGTGGTGTGTGTAATGTATTTATTAATGTGAGAGTGGTATTATAATTTTAGGATGATGTTTAATTCATTTTAAAGTTATTTAGATAAAGTACATAAGTATATATAAAGTTTAAGTGTTAAAGTAAATTCAACGGATAAGTTTAGAAATGATTTAATGTTTTTTTTATCTCTTTTTAAACATTGTTTTGGTTAGCCTATATGTGTGATTTTTTGCGTATGATTTTTGATATTTTGAATTTCTATCCTTAATTTTGTTTAACTTAGTTCATATTTTTTAATGGCAAAATGATCTTCTGGACCCCTGTATTTTTGTAAGTTGGACACTTCTACTTACATGTTTGTTATCTGGACCCTTGAGCCCATCAAAAAACAACATTTCGCACTCTTTGACAGTTGACCTTGCCTATGTGGCATTGAAATGGTGACTAGGATAAAGAGAGTGCAGCCACTCACCTGGGGTACGAATGAGGGTCTTTTTTAGTCAATTTTACATTAAAATAACAAAAATAAAAATAATATTAAAATTAAAAAAATAAAAAAAGGTTATT
>NW_025842777.1:0-1609 GCF_002878395.1 Capsicum annuum | reverse complement strand
AAATTTGAGATGAGATATTTTCTAAAATGAATGCACTGCTTTGAGTATTTTCCAATGAAGTAAGTAGTTTTCTCTAATAATACGAGTTGATCACCAATTTTTTAACCAAAGTTATATGATTCCGAGTTCCAAGTATTTGAGTTCAAAAGAGTTATAAGTCCTTGAGCGTTAAAGCAGTTTTACTCTTAATAAGATATATGCATTAGTTAAAAGTATTGCCTAAAGTTTCCTTCATCGTATGAGTAATGAGAATAAGCGGAGAACACAGATTTTAAAGATAAAGTATAATGACACACGAGATTTGTGTTATATGCTTCATTCTACATGATTTATAACTTTACATTATGACTTATTCAATCCATGTGACTCATTCCTAATTGCATGCATGATTTGATTGAAGAGTATTGACACTGTTTTTTTTATATAAATGCATACACCCCCACATACTCGGTACATTCCTAAGTGTTGATCCAGATATACATCTATGTGTTACATTGTCGTATAATGTAGGTTTAGGTTCTCAGTCCTAGCCTCATCAGTGATTCCCGAGAACCTTTGTCTACATTTCTCCAGTGGTGAGTCCTCATGGTTCGAGGGCCTATCTTCAGATATCTTAATACTTGAGTGTTTATGTCATTACTTTTAGTTCAGTTTAAGTCAGTTAGGGACCTATCCTAGCAGTTCTCTAGTTCACGGAGTGGTAGAGGCTTTGTCAGATTGTTATCAGACTGCGGTTGTGTTGAGATTTCCAATTTTGTGGTCGTTTGGACTGAGTATTACCTTCATATTTCCTTTCATTTGATATGACAGTGCTGGTGTTTTGTATATTTCTTCTTGAATGAGTTATTATGAGACGTGATAGGCTCAAAGGGTTAGCTTAGGGTTACTTGTAGCCCTAAGCACCGTGTGCTATCCCAGGAGGTGATTTTGGGATGTTACAACTATAATCAAACTCTCGATTACAACCTTTACTGAACCTAACTCTAGGTTCTTTTCGTTACTAGTAACTCTGCTACAGCTCATCTTGGTAACTTTACCAAGGACCCTCTGTACCTATTAGCTCTAATAAGTGTCAAACTTAGGTAACTCTACCTAAGTAACTCTCTCAACAAGAAGACATTACTCATATAGAATGAGTTGTTCAGTTAAAAATCCACTCTAAAGAACACTCACTCACTGACCCGACCCTACCGAGGGCCTTATCATAATGAGCATCCCAATTTTGACCGGGATCAAAAACCACCCCCGTTACCCAACCAAACTCCAACTGCCTACCCTGAGTTAGATGAATTTCCCACATGAAGACTCTGGGATAGGATCACAACCATGACGGACCCAATTGAGTCCAACCATCCCATATTAATAATCTAACCATACAAAACTATGCCAAAGTCCATAAACCAGGCCATAACCAAAGATGTTCCAAAACATAATTTAATTAATCCCAAAATGAAATATAATAGAACAGTGAGAAATTATGTCCAATAATGTCATCCCTTCAGCTTATTCAAATGCCAAGGATAACACCAATAGCGATCCCTCCCATTCCAACCCATAGATGTACCACAAAGCCTCTAACCAAAAAAGTAATACAATTCGGTTGGGATAT
>NW_025842776.1:0-1692 GCF_002878395.1 Capsicum annuum | reverse complement strand
AACGAACCTTGTTGTTGAGCAGGCAAAACTTCCATAGATGATACTCCAATTTCCTCTTTGTTTTCTTTTTCAATTACAGGTTGAAGATAGTAAAATTGTCCATCAACTAGCACTTCTTGATCATGTAATGGTGAAGACAAACAATTTGAACTGAAAATATTGTAACCTGGGAATTCATTCAACACTTGTCTAACTAATTTGGGACCTTTAAGGTTTAATATTTCACCTGAATTTGTCATAACACAAGCATAATTTAAGTCACTTGATGATTTTCTAGTATCTTTTGTTACTCCTTTCATTGAACAATTGCAGTTTCCCATTGCAAAAATTTGTGTTCAATGAATGAAAGAGAAAATAAGTTTTGTAGTAAAATTATTTGTGAGAATGTGTGCATATATATTGTGGCGGAGAGGGAAGTTTACCAAGGGATTTAGAAATAAATATATGAACTAGTCGAAGGGAGGTTTGACGTCAGCTATGTATACATAAAAGAAAATTTTAATCATGTATATATAAATAGTACTCCCTCCGTTCTATTTTATGTGTCACCATTTGACCGGGTACGGAGTTTAAGAAATAAAGGAAGACTTGGTAAAGTTTACTAAATTATCCTTTATAAAAAAATGTGTCAATATTTCTTTTTTTAATTAAGTGGGACCAATAAGGGTAAAAGGGTAATTGTGCCTTTAAAAAGTTGCCAAATAAGGAAAGACGATACTTATTTTGGGACGGATTAAAAAGGAAATGATGACACATAATTTGGGACGGAGGGAGTATAATTTTTCGTCGAAAAGGGTTCGGATGAACCCCTGAGCTAAAGGTGGCATATATATATTAATTACTTCCTAATTCCATATTTAAGTGACATAGTCTATCGGAAACAATCTCTCTACTTCTCATGAGGTAGTGGTATGATCTGCGTACGCTCTACCCTCCCCAGACCCTACTAGGTGGGAATACATTGGGTATATTGTTGTTGTTGTTGCAGTTCGGTTTTCGAGTTAATGCTCTATCAGAAACGAGTTTTCTCTACTCCGAGAAAGTAGAGATAAGGTCTGTATATATCGTATTCTTCTCAAACCCTACTTGTGAGATTATACTACATATGCAGGGGTGGAACCAACTATTTAGTAGGGGATTCGTCTGAACCCTTTCAATGGAAAAATATATCATTTATCTATGATTAAAAATAACTTTTATGCATCTATAGTAGGTGTTAGACCTTTTCGGCTAGGTTTTCTAGTTGAAATCCTGACTCCACCTAAAATATGTTATTATTATCGTTGTTCAGCTTTCAGGAGTCAATTTTCTAATGTTGATCGTACTTTCGAATTTCGTCGTTGTTTTTTCTGCTCCGATTAATTATCGTGTTATTTCATTGTCGTTATTGTTCTTTCTTCTGTTCTGTTGTATAATACTCTCTATTTCACATTATTTCGTTATTGTTAATGATCCCATATATGTATTCTGTTTTTCAAACTGTTTGAAAATGTTTTATTTGAGTTTAGCGTCTATCACAAATAATTGTTCTATCTCTATAAGATTGAGAGCAGGTCTACATATGCACTGTACTATCTTCAAACCTCATTCGTGAAATTATACTGAATTTGTTATTTTTATTATATTCAAACATGTAATTTCTAATGTTTTTGAAAAATAACAGTTTAAAATATTTAAATGACATATGAATAA
>NW_025842775.1:0-2166 GCF_002878395.1 Capsicum annuum | reverse complement strand
ACAGTGTCTCTTAATATGAAATTCGTTTCAAATAAAATTCTTATAATTGTATTTTTTTAGAAGAAGAAGAGAATAATGGCGAATCAATTTAAAATAAAATTGTAATGAAGAAAAAAATTAGTATGTTTGTTAATGAAGATTGGGAAAAAAACGTATGACTAATATTTAAGAAGGAAAAAACGGTATGGTTAAAAAAAGAGAAAATTGTTTCAAATAGAAAAAAAAAGAATGATTGATATCATGATTATAATTGTTATTTCTTCTGGGTTTAAATTTTTTTTTCTTATTAATAATTTATATTTTGTTGTTTTATTAAACAAAAAATATTTTTTCTCTTTTTTATCAAAAAATTGCTATAAGTAGCAATCTAAAGAGTTTTGTTATATCTTACATTTAACCATCTAAAGATGATTATTTAGATTTATTTCTCAACAAATAACTCTTCTTTTAGTGGATGTTTGGATAAGCTTAATTTTGAATCAAAATGGCTTTTAGGTTACTTTTAGCTTTTGAAAGTGTTTGGTCATTTTCAAAATTGTTTTAAAAAGTCAATTTTGACCTCTTAAAAGTCAAAAGTAAAAAGTACAAATTAGTTTTCCCAATCTTTTTTTTTTTTTTTTGGCTTATAAGCCAATTTAAATTGACCATGTAAATAACATATATATCCCTTGTAATTATCCTTTATTCCAAATATACTCTTTTGTAGCAAAGTAGTGGGGAGGAAAAAAAGACACCTTGCCGCATGTGAAATTAGTTGTGCTACTTCTGATAATTTGGATGTTCAAATAGATATTTTGCTTAATTTACCTTTTTTTTTGTCAGCATTCATTAACTAAATATCACTCAGTACATGGATTCATTTGATAAGCTCGGCATATATATATTAATAAGAAAATGAAGTGCCGTCACAAATTTCGTCAAATTACACCTTAATGATACGAAATTTTAACGTAACCATGAAGAGACAAAATATATTTTAATATATATTTATCTTTTTCAAACACATTAAAATATTCAACACTTAAACTCTTAAAAAAATGATTTTTAGCGCACAAATTAATAGTCATTCATGAAAATATCTTGAATATATATATTAAAATATATATTAATTTTAATTTGAATTATTTTAGCAATAAAAATTAATAATAATCAACTCTATATATTATTAATAGTTATAAGGATATTTTAGATATTTTAACCAAAAAAAGTGCTTAAAAACACTTATTTACTAAATACATCAATCATTTTTTTTCAATTTCAACACTTTTATCTAAACATATAACTATTTATTTTTAAAATAAATTCAATATTTTTTTAAAAAAATTAAAAGTCATTTTTTTCGGTCTATCCAAACGGATCCTTATAGTTGCAAAACTTGGACTCCAAGTTTGCCCAAGTTTATAATAGAAAAAATAATAGATGGTCAAATTTTCTCAACCATGTAACAATATTTTGACTCCAAGAAATATATGGCCATAAGGCCGCATCTTACAGGTGAGAACGGTTTCATTGAATTTGGCTCCTCTCGAGTACATCTTCTCTTCATTTCCTCATGTGTATTCTTTCTCCTATGTAATAAGTCACGGTGAAGCACACATCACATCGTTAAACGTGTTTATTTCATAATTTTACTATATTATTTTTAATTAATTATTATATATTATTTATATATTAAAAATATTAATTATATTTAATAAATAAAATAAAAGAAATATTTATTATATATTTGCTTCAGCTACTTCAACGATAATTTCCGTCGACATCCCTGCTTATCGTCATTTGGCGTGTTTGCTCCTTAATTTTACTATATCATCTCTAATTAATTATTATATGTCATTTACGTATTAAAAATATTAATTATATTTAACAAATAAATAAAAGAGACATTTATTAAATGTCTGTTTCAGCTACTTTAACGATAATTTTGCTATATCATCCCTAATTAATTATTATAAGTCATGTAAGTATTAAAAAATTGATAATATTTAATACTAAATTAACTTGACGTCTTATATGAAGTCTACTTAATTATTTTAACAAATATTTTTTATAGTAATTTTGCTATATTACTTCTAATTAGTTATTATACGTCATTTAAGACATGTTTGTACTATATCATCCCTAATTAATTATTATGGTCATTTAAACATTGTGCTAATTAAATTA
>NW_025842774.1:0-3230 GCF_002878395.1 Capsicum annuum | reverse complement strand
TATATATATATATAGAGAGAGAGAGAGAGAGAGAGAGAGAGACTATAAAAATTTTGTATTAGTTTACGTAGATGATACTTTAGTTTTTAATAATAATATGAGAGAACATTTAGGATATTTACAAGAAGTCTTTAAATTATTTGTAGATAATGGAATAATAATAAGTAGAAAGAAAATGAAATTATGTAAAAATAGTATTAATTTTTTAGGAGTAGTTATTGGAGATGGTAAAATAAAATTACAATCACACATAGCTAAAAAAGTCTTAGAAATTTCAGATAAGTTAGACAAAACTAAAGATTTACAAAAAAATTTAGGATTATTATATTGTGCTAGAGCTTTTATAAAAGATTTAGGAAAAGTAGCAGGACCACTATACTCTAAAACAGGATCTACAGGTAAAAAATCCTTCAATACTATACTCTAAAACAGGATCTACAGGTCAAAAATCCTTCAGTACTGAAGACATAAAACTAGTCCAACAACTTAAAAGCATGATACAAGACATCCCAGACTTAACATTACCTTTAGAAACAGATTATTTAATAGTCGAGACAGATGGGGAGCTGTATTAAAGGCAAAACCCAATAAATACAGCAATAAAAAGGATGAAAAAATTTGTGCTTATTCAAGTGGAAAATATAAAGAAAAGGGAAAACTAAATAGCATAGATGCGAAGACACTGGCAGTATTTTACGGTTTAAACAGTTTTAAACTTTATATATTGAATAAGCCTGAAATATTAGTAAGGATAGACTGTGAGGCTATAGTAAAGTTTTATCAGAAGATAAAGGATAAAATAGTAGTAAAAGGAGATGGTTAAATTTCCTAGATGCCACTTCAATTTATAATATTGTTTTAGAACATATTAAAGGGAAAGCTAATAACTTAGCAGATCAACTAAGTAGAATAATTAAAGAAGACAACTAATGATTTTTGTTTCAGTATGAATACAGGCAAAGGAAAAGGCAAGGCAGAAGCCTCATCATCCTAAGACTATCTAAAGACACTAATGAGCAACACTCGTTTCAGACAACTTACGATGCTAGAACAACCAAAATTAGATAGAATAAATTTTGGACCCCACAACTTGGTATGTTACGAACCATCCAATTTAACTTTCAGATGAAAGCCAGACGTACAGGTGGATAAGCCGCAGATATTTCTACTAGACAATTTATGGATAGCTTATAATAGAAGTGACTTTAATCATTTTATTTCAGTTGTAAATGCATTAAGTTACTATTTTACTGAGAAAAATACTAGTAACAAGTTTAAATTCTATGTTGTTCTTAGAGGACAGCAGCAAGGAGTGTTCCAGACTTGGATAGAGGTAATGAAAGCCATAAAAGATTATAAAACACCTCTTTATATAGGTTTTTATGACCTCTCAGAGACTCTAGACTATGCCTGAAGAAATCTGGGACCAAATTATTTTACTACTCCAGCTTTAAGACCAGAAATACAAAAAATTACTCAATATAATATTAACAAAGACACAGATAAAATTATATTTTGTGATCATTGTTCCTCTATGACCGGAGCTTTTCAAAGACTAAATCAAGCCAATTAAATTTTGAAACAAGATAATGAAAACCTTGTAAAAGAAAAAGGACAGAAGTTAGAACATATAAGTATTTTACAAGACCGTATAAAAATCCTTCATTTTGAACTTTCATAACAGACTAAGCCAATTTATGAGACCCAACCAAAGAGTTCTCCATCTTCTTTTAAAATGGAAAAACCCACTGTATCGGGTAATGATACAGCTAGTCCAGCTCAAACGGTAGCTTGTAAAGACTTCTCAAATCCGTTAAAGGGTGTGCATTCCCCAATAAATGCAGCAAGACCCATTGTATCAGGTAATGATACAGCTAGTCCAGCTCAAACGGTAGCTGGTAAAGACTTATCAAATCCGTTAATGGCTGACACTTTGCCAAAAAGTGTAAGAAGAATACTCCCAGCTAGTTTTAAAAATACAGGTACTTAGACAATAGATGAAGGAAGTTCTTCTCAGAATAAGAAGGGATTTTCATTAAGAAAAAAGAAAAATGAAAAAAGAAATATAGAAAAAATAATAGCAGACTCAATAAAAAAGTTGTTAGCAGAACAATCGCCTAAAGAGATATCTATGAATCTAGAACCACCAGAACAAAGACCCAAGAATTTCTTTAATTCTAAGAGAAGAGACAAGAACTGGAATAAGACTAGGATTATCAGCTGGAGAAAGTGATGAATATGAACAAGAATACAACTCAGCCATGAATCAATTTGCCCAAGACCCAAACGCAGACGACGATTCAGGAATGGAGTTTGACCCAGAGGCTTTACATAATTTGGATACGTAAGCAATGGCGATATCTACAAAAGAAAAAGTTACAGACGTATTCAATATCAGATAAATAAATGGACGGACAAGAGTTAAGAGCCGTCGGGCCCACCTAACTTACAAAGTCTTGGAAAAAGTCTTCTTAAGCATATTTTATAAAGGATTTGAAGTCCAAAAAATGCCTATAAATAGCACCAAAAAGATGACTTCAAAAGGTGTACCAAAGAGAGAGAAAAAATCAAGAGTGAGAAAGTTTTCATAAAGTTCTTAGCTTATCTTAAAGTTCTTAATTTCCAAAGTTTGTAAGTTACTTCAAAGAAAAAAAAAGTGTGAAAAGTGTGAAAAGTTTTCTTAGTTCTTCATTTTTCGGTAGCTGTCAGGTCTTCAGGGGACTCTCGAAAGGGAAACCTCACTTCTTCCTTAAGACATGTAAGTAGTAGTTACATAGGTCTTTGTAATTTTCTCCCAAGTTTGTAAATTATATTTGAATTAATTAAGTTTATATTTTCCTTCACATATGTTTTATTATTAAGATCTGGATCACCGGTGGTTTTCCGACAGTTTTCCTGATCTTATAAAATTTGTAAATCACTTATAAAAATACCCTCAGTATATGGTTACTCTCTCAGTGTTTTAGCAATAACGATGGATTAATCTGTAAATTCCTAGGGATTTAAAAAGTCCGAAGAAGATTGAAAAAGGGATTAAAAAAGGTTTTGCTAAAATACCTAAAACTGAAGAGAAGGAGATGAACAGAGTATAAAAATAAATTAAAAAAAATCAAAAAACCCAAAAAATGCAAAAATAGTATATTTTGGGAGAAAATACACTTGGACCTTTATGACTTGGACACTTACATTGGACTAAGGACAACGAAGGAGGGAGTACTGAGTAGGATTTT
>NW_025842773.1:0-2736 GCF_002878395.1 Capsicum annuum | reverse complement strand
GAAGAAGGCGAGCATGAAGAAGCAGCCGAAGCTGCTGAGAAAAAAGGAGGTGAAGCTGACCAAAAAGATTTGGTCATGGATATCGTAGGTGAAATCAATAGTAACATTTGTGTTGATGAGGAATACAGGGAAAAAGACATTTGAATGCTAATATTGTTAATGTGTTGTAGAATGATTGGTAGTTAGGATCGGACAAATATTTTTTTATTAGAAATATTATTTTATTTTATGGTAATGGTTATGATTCTGCACTGAATCTGTCTCTATCAAACTGATTAGTGGCATTACCATTTGAATATGCAGGGTGTTGTCATATTTGGTGCAGTGTATGGTTAATGTAATAGAATGCATACATAATCTTTCGTATATTGCTTGCATGGTCTATCATTACCATACTGGTCGATTTTAAGTCGACGTGTTGCTTGATCGACCATGATTCTATCAAAAACAGTATTAACATTATAGAAAAATAGAAGTATTATTATTTATTCAATATCACGTGCAGTGATGATGATAGGGATTTGGGCGGTAACCCCGTTGAAGTACGTGTTGGTGATGATAATGCTCTAACCCCGTTGAAGTACATGTTACACCTTTTCAAAGAACGAATACTAGCATTATAGCACATAACATCATTTTTTGGTCATTCTCCCTTTCTTCGTCCAAAATCAATTTTAATTTTAGTTGATCCCTCTCTATTTTGGTGTCATGTAGCAACACTTTAAAGTGATCTCTCCATTCTTCAGATTCTTTGAACAAAGTCATGAGAAAATCTTTATTTTCGTCGCATTGTTGGAGCCTTTGTAGTAGATTAAATTTTGCCAAGCCTTGAAAGTTTGATGTATCGGGTACCGGATTCAACATTGATGGACTGGTTGGAGGTGATAGCTTATCAAGTCATTTAATAAATGAGCATGTGCCATTATCCTAGAAAAAAATAATAATTACATTACAATGAACTTAACTTCATAAAAAATACACACACCGCTTATCTTCGCAATTGCACTATTATAAAATTTGCAACCTGAATTTGAGCCTGTGCGTGATGTCCTCAGCCGCATTCCCACAATGAAAAATTAGAGTATATTTAGAATTGGATGTTTGAGAGGCTTGAGAAATTGTAAAATTTTTAAAAACAAAACAAAGCAAATGAAATAAAATAATAAGGGATGACCGACCTTATATCTGAAGTAAAAATGAAGTGTTGACACTGATGGATTATAAAAGTAGCCGTTTAGTACCGTTGGAGTAGTAATTGTATTTTTTGAACTGGTGGTGACACTTAATAGAACGTCGTAAATCAGGGCTTATGCCAGCCATCGATTAGACTAGTCAACCGTAGACTTACATCTTTAGATATGCATCGATTAATATCCTAAGAGTTTTGCGGAGAAATTTGGCCTTTTTGAGAGTCGCCATTTTTGTTTGAAAAGGAATTAAGAAACCTTTAGAGAGTTACTTAAAACGATTCAAAATACGAAAATCGTTTTAAGTTAGAGATTCCGAGTAAGCGGTTCCTATTAACATTTTAGGAAGGTGTTAGACACCTAAAACGTCCGCTAACTTACATTTATCCGAACTGTTTGAAAACGTCTTTTGACTAACTTTGAAAGATCGGTTTGTTGAAAAAGTAATTGATTAAGGAAAAGGTTTTTGCGAAATCAATTTCTTAGCGACTTAGTTAGGGATTTAACTAGGTTCGCAAAGAGAAAAGCAAACAAGTAAATGAAAGGAAAAGGGGAAAAAGCGGGGAAGTAGTGATTTAGGATTTTAAGCCCAAACCGTCGACCCTGTCCTAATCGAGTTGGATTTTCGACCCATTTTCACCTATCCTAATTCTATGTTTTCGAACCTTTAGCTCGAGTTCCGCTTCACCTGTATTAAGTACAACTTTGACTTCGAGACCCAAATGAATAAATAAGAAAATAAATAAATAAATAAAGACGGGAATAAGTAAATGGACAAAATAATAAATGAGACTTTTGAATCTCGTAGCTGCTTCAAAGATGAAACTCTGATCTACTTTCTTCTTCCTTCAACGACTCGCATTCGTATGCTATGCTACCTTATACTCTCTTCTGGGCTCGACTCAATGGATGGGCCTTATTGTCCCATTAGGGAATGCAAAGAGTCCGTTTGGACTCCAACGAATTCACATGCATCGAAATAAAGAGAAAAAGGGTAAGGCACTACATTAGACCTTTAAACTTAGTGTAACTAATCATTCATCATAATAAGCCACAAATAGCAATCAGAAAGATTATACTTCATGCTCAAGGTGGTCCCACGGAATACATAAGAGAATTTAGCATCCATTATCACATTCAGGAAAAAACACTGGGAAAGGGTTTCGGGGTTTAAATTTTAAGAGTGTTCTATCTATCCTTTTTCAAAGATATCATCAACGATCATCGAAGTTATGAATAGACAGAAGGAATAAAGGTTAATCTTAAAATGCGGGATTGTACATGAAGCATAAACTACTCAACTCTAAGTTATAGCATACTGTACCCATCATAATTGTTCAGTCGATTAATGCATAATTATTCAGATTAATTCAAAAGCAAGCGATAATTCTATTAGTCGTATCGAGCTTTTATGTTCACATAGATTCATTAAGTCATGCAGAAACTTTAACCCATCCGAAGCCTACTTCCTCACATATTGCAGAAAACCCCAACCAGAAAAGAAAGCAAGGAAAAGCGAGAATGAAACATGGAGGCAGAAATAATGAGA
>NW_025842772.1:0-9028 GCF_002878395.1 Capsicum annuum | reverse complement strand
ATGGAGAAATAATCGTCTGAATATGTATGTATAACATAAGGTATTGAATAGAATGCATAAAATTTAGAGTTACAAAGAATATGTGAAATATGAAAATACTGAGGATGTATGACCAAGCATGTAATATGAACTAAATAAAATTTGTAAACTGAAATACTGAAATAACTGATATATGTAAGCTTTGGTCAAACAACACTGAGACCAAGTGACTGAACTGATTATTGGACTAAAATTGTAGCTGAGACTGTGGGAGGTATCATCTAACCGACATGTTTTGATTTGAGCTAATCAGGGTCCAACCTGTAACCTCAGTTGGAAGGGTGTTAGTATCATGCCATGGGTACTAATGCTGACTGTGTGGATCCACTAAACTGGTATATAGTATGTCCCTGCAAGACTAAGGGTGTCAAGCCTAATCTAATGGGTGACCCCTGTGAGATAGTCAAGCCTAAACTAACGGGTGACTTCTCATATCCTATACTGGCTACGTAGTTCTGGAGTATAAGGATTGCTACTAACGACTCTGCCTATCTAACAGGGAAGCCGTCATCCCTGCACTCGCTTGGTGCTAAGTTTTACTCCCAACTGAATGATACTGGATGCTAAACTGTTCTGAGTTTAAATAACTGATCTAGTAATGCTCATAATATATTCTGAAGTTATCCTGAAGATACTGAGACGAGACTAAGTAAACAGATATGGTTTTTAGGTATTCAATACCCCCAGGACTCAAAAGCAAAAATAGTTAACATGATAGTTAAGCTTAAAGGACATAACATGCAAGCCTCTATCAAATCTTCAATCTTGTAGGCATTAACACTTGTAGTTCATAGTTTATTAAAATCATGGGAATGTTATGGGACTTGTAGTAATAGGATGAATTCAATATGAATAGCACTAAACCATGATTTAATTCAATGAATGACAGTATTAAAATTTGGAGAATTGAATAACATCAATAATTTCATTTATACATGGTGTAAAAACATAGTTCATGGAGATTCATGGGTGAAATCATAATCTAAAATTAAAATAACTTGAAACGTCATAATTTTTGCAATTTAAACCGGATACTTGGAATCCATGGGTGGAAGAAACCCATGAAAGAACATCTAACATACTTGGGTTAATGAATTTGTGAGAATTGATGGCGAGATTTCTTGAGATTTGATCTTGTATTTGAGAGCTAGGATTTTAATGGAGAGAAATTTGATGAACAATGAGCATATTTTGCTTAATTTCAAGATTAATCTTCTATTTACACGATTTGGGGGGCTTGATGAAAGACAAGATTTCCCTTGGGATTTAAAATCCCGCAACTGGAACGCCGATTAAGGCCTTACCGCGATATGGTGAGTGGGTCATCTTGATACCCACCATGATGCAGTGGAATCGCGGTGACTCTATTGATCGTGACAATTGCTGTTTTAAGGTTCACCGCGATGTGGTGCAACCGCGGTGACCCTCTGAAATTGACAAATGCTGAAATGGCCTTCATCGCGATGCAATGACATGCTCATCGTGATACTCAGCGCGACGCAGCCTAATCACATTGAGCTACTATTTTACCAATTCGAATGCGGTCTAATACCCGTTCGAAAATCCCAAAACTTACCCGAAACAAGCAATTTTCCATCTTCTAAGTGTTACAAGTACGTACTATGGGTTGGACTGAGCTAGAAATGTTTGGGGTATTGCAATATCTCCCTCTTGGGAACATTCATCCCTGAATGAGACTAATAAAGCTGAGACACTGAAAACTGAGGCTATATTTGGCAAGCACAACTAAAAGCATGGTTAAAATGATATATAAATGCAAGAACTATCGAATGAATGGCTATATAAAGATGAAACTTGGAGTGAAAAGAGATGATCTAAGGAAACTAGTTACCTTGAACTAAATCTTTAGCGAAAAAATGAGGGTACTTGGTCCGCATATCTGCTTCTGCTTCCCAAGTTACTCCCTCAACGGATTGATTCCACCAAAGGAAATTTGACCAAGGAAACTTCTTTGTTCCTTAGTCTACGAACTTGACGATCAATAATTTTGACTGGAACTTCCTCATAGGAAAGGCTATTCTAGACATCCATATTTTGTAAGGAGAAAACTACCGCTGGGTCACCAATACACTTTTTCAACAATGAAACATGGAACACTGTGTGCACTGAAGCTCGATCTGAAGGCAATTCAAGCTCATACGCTACCTGTCCAAAACGGCTGAGAATTCTGAAAGGACCGACATATCAGGGACTAAGTTTCCCTTTCTTGCTAAACCTCTTCACTCTCTTATGGGAGAGATTTTTAAGTACACAAAATCACCGACCTCAAACTCTAGATCCTTTCTCCTCACATCTTCATACGATTTTTATCGGCTCTGGGATGCCCTAAGACTTATTCTGATCAACTGAACTTTCTTTAACGCATCAAACACTAAGTCAGGCCCTACTACTGCGGCCTCACCCACTTCAAACCAACCAATCAGAGATCTACATCTCCTATCATAAAGAGCCTCAAATGGATCCATCTAAATACTGGAATGATAGTTATTATTATATATGAATTCAATCAAGTACAAGTGGTTATCCCAACTACCTTTAAAATAAACAACGCAGGCTCTTAATATGTCTTCCAGAGTCTGGATGGTCCATTCTGCTTGACCATCTGTCTGAGGGTGGAAGGTTGTACTGAGGTATACTTGGGTATCGAGGCCCTTTTGAAATGCTTTCCAGAAGTGAGAGGTAAACTGGGTACCTCTATCTGAGATAATAGATAAGGGAACACCGTCTAACCTAACCAACTCTCTAAGATAGATTTTGGCATAGTCCTTGACTGAATAAGAGGTATAAACTGGCAAGAAATAAGCTGATTTGGTCATCCTGTCTACGATAACCCAAATAAAATCATGCTGATGATGGGTACGAGGCAAACCTGTCACAAAGTCCATGTTCAGTTCCTCCCACTTCCAAGTGGGAATACTGAAATCCTGCATGGACCCACTAGGTATCTGGTGCTCAATCTTAACCTGCTGGCATGTAGAGCACTTAGCTACAAACTCTGCAATGTCCCTCTTCATCCCACTCCACTAATAGATCTCCTATAAATCACGATATATCTTAGTAGCCCCTAGATAAATCAAGTAACGCGCACCATGCACTTCTGTAAGAATTCGTTGCCTCAAATTATCTACACCAGGCACACATAGTCAACCCTAACAACATAGCACACCATCTCCCCCTTGGAATAAAACCTCTATTTTTTTTTATCTCTGACTGATTCTTTCAACCTAACTAGACTGGGATCTCTATCCTATTTTTCCTTCACTTCAGTAACTAGGGATGATTCTGAACTATACTGAACCCATAGACTACTTTCTGTTGAGTCGACTAAGAAGACACTTAGTAGGGCAAGCTGATGAACTTCCTAAGCTAATTTCTTCTTACCATCCTCAACATGAGCAACACTACCCATAGAAAATCTACTGAGAGCATCATCCACTACATTGGCCTTGCCCGGATGATACAGAACACTCATGTCATAATCTTTCAATAACTCTAACCACCTCCTCTAACATAAATTTAAATCTTTCTGAGAGAACACATACTTTAAGCTTTTGTGATCTGTGAACACATAAACATGCACCTTGTACAAACAGTGCCTACAAATCTTTAAGGCAAACACTACAGCTGCTAGCTCAAGATCATGGGTAGGGTAATTCTTCTCATGAGGCTTAAGTTTTCTAGAGGCATAGGATATGACCTTACCTCTCTACATGAGAAAATAACCCAAACCTACTATGGATGTATCACAGTACATAAAAAACCTATCTAAACCATCTAGCAAAGTAAGAACTGGGGCTGAGGTGAGTTGAGTCTTCAATTCCTGAAAACTCTTCTCGCAAGAATCTGACCACTGAAACTTAATCTTCTTTGCGTCAATCTGGATATAAGGGATGAAATAGATGAAAACCCTTCAACAAACTGATAGTAATAGCTATCAAAACCTAAGAAACTCCTGATGTCTGATAGAGAGATGGGTATGGGCCAGTTTCTCACCACTTCGGTCTTTTGAGGATCAACTCTAATGCCCTCACCAGAAATAATATGGCCTAGGAAATCTATTGTTCTTATCTAGAATTCACACTTACTGAATTTAGCAAATAACTGAGGAGCCCTAAGAGTCTACAACACTATTTGGAGATGGTCTGCATGATCATTTTCACTACAGAAGTAGACAAGAATGTCATCAATGAAGACTATAATGAACATGTCCAAGTACTGCTTGAACATGCGATTCATTAAGTCCATGAAAGTTGTTGGGACATTAGTAATACCAAAGGACATAACTATAAATTCAAAGTAACCATACCGAGTTTGAAAAGCTATTTTCAAAATATCATATTCCCTGACTATGAGTTGATGATAGCCTGATCTAAGGTCTATCTTTGAAAAACAGTTGGCACCCTGAAGTTGGTCAAACAATTCATTGATTCTAGGAACTGGATATTTATTCTTGATGGTGACTTTGTTCAACTGATGCTAATCAATACACATTTTTAGAGAATCGTCTTTCTTACGCATGAATAGAACTGGTGCGCCCCACGGAGAGATGCTGGGCCTGATGAATCCCTTATCTAGGAGATCTTTTAACTATTCTTTTAACTCCTTGAGTTCTGCTGGAGCCATTATGTATGGCGGAATGGGCTGAGTATATGGAAGAAGGTCTATTTTGAAGTTGGTTTCCCTTTTGGGAGGAACTCTGGGAAGATCTTCAGGGAACATATCTGGGAATTCCTAACTACTGCAACTGACTCAAGGGTTGGGGTCTATAAATTAGAGTCTTTGACTCAAACAAGATGGTAAATACACCCCTTGGATATCATCTTTCTCGCTCTAAGGTACGAAACAAGCTGACCCCTAAGAGCTGTAGTACTACCTTCTATTTAAGGACTGGTTCATTTAGGAACTAAAAATGAACTATTTTGTTTCTACAATCAATTGAGGCATAACATGAGTAGAGCCAATCTATGCTAAGAATGACGTCAAAATCTGTCATCTCTAACTCCACGAGGTCAACTGAAGTAACTTAATGAGATATTATTATCGGACAGTTCCTTTAAACCTGCCAGGCTACAATGGAAACACCTACTGGGTAGATACTGAAAAGGGATCTGCTAGAGTTTTAGGACTGACTCTGAAGTTGACAGCTATATATGGAGTTATAAAAGAAAGAGAAGCTCCAGGGTTGAGTAAAGCATAAACATGTAAATGAAAGACCTTCAATGTACTAGTAACTACGTCAGGAGAATTTTCCTGATCTTGTTGGGATTGAAGAACATACAATCTGTTAGGACGCTGACCACTGGTAGCACTGGAAGCAACACCCTGCTAAGTCGAGCGACTGACTGAAATTGATAATTGATGGGACTGGCCCATTGGCACAAATCCCTACCTTTCTGAGCAACCACCCGACACTTTTGAACCCGATGGACTGGCTTGCTATACCTAAAGCACAAATTTCTTCCATCTCTACACTTACCCTAATAGTGTATGCCATTTCTAACATAGATGATTCGTACGAGCACTATTAACACTGCACTTGGACTTAGAGCCTGCTGCCCTATCCTGAGGATCATTTTTGAATTTAGGTATGGAGGCACTGGCTGAAGAGGGTGCTGGGGATGAAGATCTCTGATGAAACTGAGGATGATTACCACCTTCTGACCTTGGCTGGCTGAAATTAAAACTACATATCCTAGCCCTCTTTCTCTCCCTCTCCCTCTCCTTAATTTTTTGCTCCTATATCTGTTGAGCATGGACTATCAACATATACAAGTCCATTTCTCTAATCAGCATTGCAGTCCTACACTTCTTGACCACACTATCAGACACTCCAGACATAAACTTGCTCATCTTGGACCTGTTATCAGCTACTACATGAGGAACATATCTAGATAACTGAGTAAACATGAGGGAATACTCCTTAATTCTCATATTGCCCTGCCTCAATTTAATAAATTATAACACCTTGTCCTCCCTCAAATCAAATAGAAAGAACCTATCTAAGAATGATGTAGCAGACTCTTTCCATTCTATAGGCCCTGCATTTGTGCCCCTATATACTTTCCACTGCTTAAACCATGAATGGGTTATATCTTACAACTGATATATAACCAACTCAGCACTCTCACTAGATGTCACCCCCCTAATATTTGTCACCTTCTAAACCATATCTAAGAATTTCTGTGGATCCTCTTTAGACTTAAATCCCATAAAGGAAGAAAGATTCATTTGGGTAAAGACCCGAATCCTGGTTGTAGCAGTATTGGCCACTGAGTTGGCTTAAACAGTAGTTGTTCATTCATTCCAAGCTACTACAAAATTTGCTTGAGTTGTGAACGTAGCTCTGAATTTTACTTGAGAGACATGCTCGTCCAGAGGATCTACCTAAAGGAGCGGAGGTACTGGCTAGTTTCTTGCTCTTCTTCCATTGTTCTTTTTGGGAGGCATATTTTGCAAATGGAAGGAAGATTAGATTAGGCAGAGAGTTAAACATGAGCTCATGCTCACTCGCATAACATGAATACTGAAAGAAAATTTTCCTAAACGCCTTGTAACCTCTTGCCCATAAGTAGGGCACGCTACACACCCATGCACAAGCCTCTACTTAATATGGCTTTCAGAATTCCTAGGAAACTTTAAAACCTTAGGCTCTGATACCAAGTTTGGAATGCCCCGAGAGTATACCCTAGGCATCACACAGTGCTTACAGTCTCGAGGAACCACAAGCTAACCCATGAGCTGGTACCTGCTGTGAGCACTGAATAATAACATAATAAATGTAGAAGAACAACTGATTATCCATAAGATTTTATCAACTAAATTAGTACTAAAACATAAATTTGATAAAATACTGATAAACTGAATAACTAACTGACATGTCCGAAAGCCTCTAAACTTAACTGAATACGAGTAGATGAGATAGGCCCCAACTAACTCCAACTAGCTACTAAACTGAAAGCATGGAACAAAATAATTTATCCTTAAAATATGAGGACTCAACACTGTTACTGCTGTGAGCCTGAGAAGTCTTAGTGTAATCTGGGAACTGGGCGTCTGAACCTATGATATGATACATCATAGCACAAAAGAAAAAGTATGCGGTTAGTACTTTGAATGTACTGGTATGCTAAATGAGGTAGGCTGATATGCATGGTTTCATGAACATGGATAAATAATCATATGAATATGTATGTATAACATGAGGTATTGAATAAAATGCATGAAATTTGGAGTTACTAAGAATATGTGAAAGCTATAAAAACTGAGGATGTATAACCAAGCATGTAACATAAACTGAATAAAATCTGTAAACTAAAATACTGAAATAACTAAAATATCTGATATCTGTAAGCTTTGGTCAAACAACACTGAGATTGAGTGTCTGAATTGATCATTGGATTGAAACTATAGTTGAGACTGTGGGAGGTATCTTCTAACCGACATGCCCCAATCCGAGCTAATCGGGGTCCAACCTGTAACCCTAGTTGGAAGGGGGTTAGTACCATGCCGCAGGTATAAATGCTGGCTATGTGGATCCACTAAACTGGTATACTTTATGGTCATTAAGGACTAAGGGTGTCAAGCCTAATTTGATCGGTGACCCCAGCGATAGTCAAGCCTAAACTGACAGGTGACTTCTCATATCCTATGCTGGCTATATAGTTCTAGAGTATAGGATTTGCTACTAATGATTCTGCCTATCTGACAGGGAAGCCATCATCCTTGCACTCACTCAGTGCTAAGTCCTACTCCCAACTGAATAACACTGGATGCTAAACTGTTCTGAGTTTAACTGACTGATCTAGTAATGCTCATAATATATTTTGAAGTTATCCTGAAGATACTGAGATGAGACTAAGTACATGGTTTTAGGGTATTCAATACCCCTATAACTCAAAATCAAAAATAGTTAACATGATAATTAAGCTTAAATGACATAACGTGCAAGCCTCTATCAAATCTTCACTCTTGAAGGCATTTTATCAAACACTTCTTGTTCGTAGTTTATTCATATCATGGGAATGTTATGGGACTTGTAGTAATAGCATGAATTCAACATGAATAGCACTAAATCATGATTTAATTCAATGAATAACAATATTAAAATGTGGAGAATTGAATAACAATAATAATTTCATTTATACATGGTGTAAAATCATAGTACATGGAGATTCATGGGTGAAATCATAATCTAAAATTAAAATAACATGAAAGGATCATAATTTTTGCACTTTAAACCGGATACTTGGACTCCATGGGTGAAAGGACCCATGGATGAACATCTAACATACCTGGGTTAATGAATTTTAGAGGATTGATGGCTAGATTTCTTGAGATTTGATCTTGTATTTGAGAGATAGGGTTTTAATGGAGAGAAATTTTTGAACAATGAGTATATTTTTCTCAGTTTCAAGATTAATCTTCTGATTACACGATTTGGGGGCTTGATGAAAGACAAGATTTCCCTTGGAATTTAAAATCCCACAACTAAAATATCGATTAAGGCCTTACCACGATGCGGTAAGTGGGTCATTGCGATACCCACCGCGTCGTGGTGGAATCGTGGTGACTCTCTGGATCGTGACAATTGCTGTTTTAGGGTTCACCGCAATACGGTGCAACCGCGGTGACCTCTAGAAATTGACAAATGCCGAAATAGCCTTCATCTCAATGTGATAACATGCTCATCGCGATACTCACCGTGATGCATCTAATGACGGTAGCTACTATTTTGCCAGTTCGAATGCGGTCTAATCCTTGTTTGAAAATCCTAAAACTTACCCGAAACAATCTATTTTCCAAATTTTAAGTATTATAAGTAGGTACTAAGGGTTAGGCTAAGCTAGAAATGTTTAGGGTATTACAGTTATGTTATGATACATCATTTTTATCATCTATCATATCACAAAATTAAATGATACATAACTTTAAAAAAAGTATGTAAACTTTGATATTTTAAAATTTTGAC
>NW_025842771.1:0-32493 GCF_002878395.1 Capsicum annuum | reverse complement strand
CTACAAGTCTGATATTCCATGGGATGTATGGAATCCGCCATTTACTCGGCGGGGAAGCCCCTAACTCTAGTGTGCCGTAAGGGTTGGAGTCTCTGATTCTGATACGCCACACGGCTCTAGGCCAGCGTAATATATAAACTCGGATCGGTAAATCACGATTTTGAGCAATGAGTTGTCTGAACTCATGCCTTCTTCGGGGAACTACCTAACATCTCTTTATGCCCTATTTTAGCCTTTTCTGAACATGCATCATTCTGAAGTTCTAAAACATGAAAATCTGATAAAGTGTGACTTCTGTATTTGTCTGTTCTGTTATGACATTGTCTGAATTGGTATCGTCATACCAAGACTTGCAAGTCGTGTTTTCTGTGCCATAATGCATTTAGCAAGATCTTTCATAAAAACATAGTTCAGACCACCCACATGCAAATAATATAAAAAATTTCATGTCCGAAACATAAAACAAAACTCATGCAAAGACTCTTCAAAACATATGGTGGTCATGTGCTTTTGGCAAAACCATGCACTCTTTCATTATATGGATATTCAACATTTGTCAATACAAACAACCCTCTCTTTTGAAATCAAAATTCATAAACAAGTCATTCATAAATCACGACATTTCGTAACATGCTTTTCAAGATGTATTTCAAAACAATCCATATCATGTGAAACATGGGAAAATTTACATCAAGAGAGGGATTTCATGTAAATCATGCTCTCAATTCAATAATCATTCTTGAACACATACATACATATATACATAATTTCAAATCAATTTGGGGGAAAGGTCTAAAGACCAAAACAATACCGTCAAAACTTCTAAAACATGATTATGTTCATAAATTTCAAAACCCATTCTTAAAACATGATTTCTATGCCTATGAGATTTTAGGAAAACCCCGCGTACCTTAATTTATGATTCTTGAATGAACTCGTTCTTTAGGGATGCTATTCTAACAATTGATGGGTGCTTCTTGTAGCCCTCGCAATGGGGATTCCAAATCTCGAAGAATTATTGAAAACCCACGGTGAAATCTTAAGATATTTTGATCTTTGGGTTGAAACCCTAAAAAGTGTTCTTGGTGATTTTGAGAGAGAATGACCTTATTTTGGTGTTTGGGGTATTTAATCACATGTTATGGCTGAATAGGGGTGGAAAATACCACTTTTGCCCTTAAAAACGTGAAAACAGGACCTGAAAATTGGGTGCGTGCGACAGAGTGTGAGTCGCACGCTAATGGCGCAATGCTACTGTCTCAGTCACAAAAATGGCCATAACATTTCGCTCGGGTATCGAATTTGGACGAAATTGGTATCGTTGGAAAGATAATTCGAAGAGCTTTCATTTGATATATAGTAGGCCACCCAGTTCATCATATACAAGGAGTTATGGTCGATTAAAGTTGACCCAGGTTTTGACGCTCACTAAAACTCGAACGATGGGAAAGCTTTCAACTTGACCTTGAGTTAGGGGACCTCTATGATCTAAATTGATGCCCAAATAGGTTCCCACACTACATAATATATTAACATATAGAATTTGCATAGGATTTATGGCTTTTGGAATATCAACGAGTAGAAATGACGGTTTTTGTTCTAGCCCGAAAATCGGGGTGTTACAGTCTGGTGCGTGAAACAGCCTGCAGGTGTAATGTAGGAAGCCTACCATAACACAAACAACAGTGGCTGAATCCATAGTTGCTCAGTTCTATATAATAAGCAGTGATTGGTGGCCTTGAACAAATAGTTAACTGACATGATATAATTTGATTCACAAGTAGAGGATTCAAGCTATATGCAGTGTCAGTTCCAAATTTATACTGCTTATTCAATTTAATCCTGATCAGATGTTATTATTCAACTAAACCTGATTGTATAAGAAATCTAGATACTTAAACTCAACTTTAAAACCAAAAATGATTACCCATGTGTTTCTAGATTATTGCAGCGTGCAAAGCCGTTCGACCACATCGACTGCTGTATGTTGATCTACTGCAGTAGTTTAAGATTTCTGACAAACAGATAACAAGACCAGACTCCGCGGCCAGATAGAGTGGTGTCTGTGAAAAACACAAGTTGATTTTTTGATAACATAAATTTTCTAGTAAAGTTTCTAGAATATCTAGTGTAATTTCTAGGATAATCATGTTGAAGAAAATATCTACATATTCTAGATAGAATAATCTAGAAAAGAATAGTGTAGACACTTGGATAAGCACTTTGTGGAAATATCTAGAGTAGAAGAGTGGAAGAGAAAGTCACTAGAATTTTCTTGTGGATGTATCTAGAAGAATTTCTAGAACCATCTAAAGACTAGTATAAATAGGGATTGGTCTTGTACATTTGTATCTATCCGAAAACAAATCCAATACAAAGCATATTAAGTAGTCTTCTTCCAAAGTTCTCTCTTTTAATATTTTTCTTCGCCTTTCTAGCTTCCTCTTCTTAGTTGAATCTTCCAATCTTAGTTAACGATCTTGGGCTAGCAGAAGGTTTCCTAAATATACATTTCTTCTGCTATTCTCTACAGTGTCTCCCCAGAACTGTTTGCTGGAAACTCGAAATCAGGATCTTGTTTCACCAAGAGTCTGACAGTGTCTACACATCCAGTCTTCACGGCCTTGTGCAGGGCTGTGTCACCACTGTCATCTGTCATCCTCATGAGTGTCTCCTTATTGATCCCCACAGCTTGTCTAGCTACGTCTACGCCATGCAGTAGTACCTCCACAACGTCTTAGTGCCCTTTATCAGCTGCTAAGTGAAGTGCAGTTTCATTTTTCTTGTTCTTACAGCACAACAATGCAGGAGTAATGTCGATAACTTGTCCCACGAAACCTGATTGACCATAGAAAGCTGCGACGTGGAGGACTGTGTTGCCCTTTGGAGTGACCTGGTACCCATTTTCTTCATCCCTATTTAGATAATCTGCAAGCAAAAAATCACCATCTCCTGTATTGCCTTCCGTCGCAGCTTTGTACAGGATTGAGTCCATTACTCTTTTTGATTTTCAGGAGATTATCAAAAGTCACCCAAATTATGATCTTGTGAGTTTTTGCTTTCTCAGAGTGAATTATTATATAGAAATTAAGACTTACGACTTGTGTAAGTCTTTGCTGAGTCTTTGTTTTAGAATAATATATTCCCTCCGTTCACTTTTACTTGTCCTGTTTTGCTTCTCGACCATCAAAATGCATGGATTTTGACCAATGTTTTTTCATGCCGAGGCTCTATCGAAATAGTCTCTCTATCTCTTCATGGTAAGGATAAGATCTGCCTACACGTACTATACTCTCTCCATACCCCACTTGAGGGATTACATCCGGTATGTTGTTGTTATTGTTGTTAGTATTAATATAAGAAGGATTGCAACTTATCGTATTTTCTGTATAGTTCTCGAACATCTAATGTGAAACCAGTTTTGAAGATCACTATCATTAGTAGATAGTTTCCACAACTAAATTTATTTGAGTTGCCTTGATAATATTTTCGACTGTTCTTTCATCTTAGCTCTCTCTTTGTGATCATTTTCCTCCTATTCCGTCTATGGTATCCTGACCCAATGGCGTAGTCATCTTATGCTAAGGAATATCAATCAACAACCCCGTTATGTCATGGCAGCAACTTTTATGTTACTTTAGCACATTCTGTTGGTCTCGCCGTTACTGTCTGTGTCATAAACGGCATTTCTTTTTATGGGATCTGCGGAATGATTCTTATTCCCGGAAACTAACATCCCAAGAGAAAGGTTCTATCTCTGTTAGTTTTATGCTTTTTAATATGAGGTTTTATGTGTGGGACAATTGGTCAAATCATAGATAATATTATGTTTTTTAGTTTAGTTTTGTGTCATTTGAATTATCGTGTCCATGATTTGTAAACTATAAGTTTTCACGAGACGCCTTCTCAATGTCGAACTCAACATCAGTTGTGAAGTTCAACTATAATAAATAGATAGTTGTCACTACTAATTAAATGTATTTGAGCTGCCTTCATAATATTTTTGACTATTATTTCTATCTCACTGTCACGACCTGAACCAGGGCCCTGGCCGTGACGGACATCCCGAACCATAAAGGCCCGAGAGCCCTTCTAACTTGTAATCATATACACCATTCATATATAAATAGGAAATGCGGAAATAAAATCTGCTATGGAAACATGGTCATAATCTAAATTTAGTTTAAAAATGAGGAGTAAAATCCAATATCAACTAAACACCGTCTGAAAATCGTCTGCAAAATCTCTACTACATGATCAAATAACAACTGTTTGAAAACTGGGAAAAGGCCCCCAGTAGACCAAAACCATAATAAATAATAACTTTCTGAAAGAAACTAGGCCTTTTGAAATATAGAAGGCTCACCAACTGGTACTCTTCACTCCTGTCTGATGAAATCTACTGCTTATCAGGATCTCTAGATTGTGCCTCAGAACCTGGAGGAAGGGGGTCAATACAGATGTACTGGTTCGCAGAGCAATCCAAATTAAAGCTTTTATATAAATAAAATAGTTGAGAGCTAGTCATAAACATCATGAAAAATATAATTTTCAAAACATATGGGCATTCTTGAAAAAAAAACATAAAAACCTTTCTTTCAAAAGCAGTTTCTGATCTGTATTACTTCTGAGTTAGGTGGCACTCCCCTACAAGTCTGATATTCCACGGGCTATATGGAATCCGCCATTGACTCGGCGGGGAAGCCCCCAACCTGAGTGTGCCGCAAGGGTTGGAGTGTCTGAGTCTGATACGCCACAGGGCTCTAGGCCAGCGCAATATAATAAATCCGGATCGGCAAATCACAGTTTTGGGCAATGAGTTTTCTGATCTCATGCCTTCTTTGGGGAACCACCTAAGCTCTCTTTGTGCCCAATTTTATCCTGTTTTGAATCATGCATTTTTCTAGTTTCAACATCTGAAAAGTCTGATTTCAAACATGCATACTATTCTGTTCTGAATTATCATGGCATAATCTGAATTGGTGTCGTCACACCAAGACTTGCAAGTCCTATTTCTGAGCCATAGTAAATAACCATGATCTTTCATTAAAACATAGTTCAGACCACCCAAACATGCAAATAGTATAAGAGATTTCATGTTCCAAAAAACATAAGTCAAAGCTATGCAAGAACTCTTCAAACATAAGGTGGTCATGTGCTTTTGGCAAAATCATGCACTCTTTCATTATATGTATTTTCAACATTTTTCAATACAAACAACCCTTTCTTTTGAATTCAAGATTCATAACCAAATCATTCATAAATCAAGACACTTTGTAACATGCTTTTAAAGATGCATTTCAAAAACAATCCATATCATGTGAAACATGGGAACAATCTCATCAAGAGAGGGATTTCATGTAAGTCATGCTCTCAATTCGAATATTAACTTAAATCACATACATATATATATACAATCTCAAATCAATGTGGGGAAGGTCAAAAGACCAAAACAATAACGTCAAGATTTATAAAACATGAATGTATTCATAAATCTGAAAACCCTTTTCTTAAAATCATGATTTCTATGCCCATGTGATTTTAGGAAAACCCCGCGTACCTTAAATTAGAAGCTTTTGAATGAAATATAGCTTTTGGGATGCTATACGTACGATTGATGGGTGCCTCTTGTAACCCTCGCAATGGAGATTTCGAATTTTGAAGAATTAAGAAAAACCCACGGTTGAATCTTGAGTTATCTGGGTTTTTAGTTTGAAACCCTAGAGAGTATTCTTGGCTAATTTGGGTGAATAGAATCATATTTTGGTGTTTCGAGAGTTTAATCCCATGTTATAGTTAGATAAGGGGTGGAGGATACCCATTTTGCCCTTAAAAATGCGGAAACAGAATCTGAAAATTTGGAGCGTGCATCGCACGCTTATCGCATGATGCTACTGTCTCAGTCACTAAAAGGGCCATAACTTTTCGTCCGGGTATCGAATTTAGGCGAAATTGGTATCGTTGGAAATCTTATTCGAAGACCTTTCATTTGATATATAATAGGCCCTCTAATTCATCGTATACTAGTAGTTATGATCGATGGAATTTGACCCAAATTTAAACATCCACTAAAACTTATTCGGTAGAAATGTTTTCAACTCGTCTTAGAGTTAGGGGATTTTTGTGAACTCAATTCATATTCAAAGGTATTCTTACACTATTGGATTGATCACCACACATATATTAACAAGGAGTCATCTAGTTCGGGTCTATACGCGTAAGGACGATGGTCTTGATTCTAGCCCGAAAGTACGGGGTGTTACACTCACCTAACTCTAAGGGGTGTGAATTTATCACCCCAAAGTTACATTTAAAGTAGCCTAAGGTTTTCATCCTTTTCACATGGCGCGAATCTTTACTTGTCCATTTTTCTATGACACGAGATTAGAAGAAAAAGTAAATGATAGGGATAATTTTATCATATTACCCTTTGTATATAATAAATTTAATGCTTTGAAAAATTCATTAAATAACATATCGTATTTAATACTAAAGGTAAAATGAATAGAAATAAATAAATTATCCCTTAATTTTTATAAACTAAACAAATATTATTGAACGTCCTAAAATAGAAAAATAGATAAATAAATATTGACGAAGTTGACTTGGTCTTTACTTAGTACTACTATATATCAGGTTCATCAATTTCACATGGTGCATGTCAAGTTTGCTCGACCAACACCTTTGAATTTATTTTTGCCGCAAATGAAGACATTTGTGTAATTGTGTCATGCTATGTTGCTCGGACTCTTGAAAAATTTCATCAGGTGTGTGTCAGATCCTTCAAAAGTAGTGCATTTTTGGAGAATCCACATGGATGCGTCAACACTTTTGGAGAGTTCGAGCAACTTAGGTGTCATGCATGGTGTATTCTGGAAATTCAAGAAATTGGTGAAAAATCAACGTGGTCGTAAGATTCAAGCTTTGAGGTCTGATAATGGAAAGGAATATACCTCAGCAGAATTTAATTCATTATGTGAGGAGGCCGGTATTGTGCATCAACTTACAACACACCAGACACACCAGTACGAAACGGTGTTGGTGCAAGAAGAAATAGATGGATAATGGAGATGATCAGGTGTATGTTACGTGAGAAGGAGTTGCCTAAAATATTTTGGGCAGACGCAGCATTTATCGTGATCATCTTCCCTCAGTTGCATTTTGACTCCTGTTCCCGTTTCATCATTTGGATTGGGCATGTACCCGTACTTCCGCTTTACCTCAAAGTCACGTTTTCCAAATTGGCCAATGCTACACAAATCCTCCACCAATTTCTCCTATTTTCATCAATATTACAGTTTATTTTGAGTCTGTCTAATTGAGAACTAATATGTTCATAGCTTAGGAGACAATGATATCATCTAAAATAAATTCTGGCAAAGATAGAGCAATAAATAGAGTTAAAGTTTTACTTGATATTTCAACACCACATATCGTTCACACAAATCGTTCTTTCGCTTGACATAATCCTTGAACTAGTATATCAATATTTCACCAGCATATACTCAAGTGGAGTCTGGTTTTCTTTGAAAAACAAATGTGCGGTCACTTTCCTTCTTTGTTGTCTCTTTGCAAGACAATGCTATATCAAGTGGAGTCTGGTTTTCTTTGTTAAATGACATCTTCTTCGCTCTAGGATGGTTTATTAATTCATGCACATCGTTCCCAGAGGCAGCAAAAAAATGGAGAGAAGTGTTGCCGTCACTATCTGGCTCATCAACAAGGTTGTCGCACTTATCATAGCCTAATAAGATGCGAACTACCTCATCTTGATTGTTCAATACGGCAACATGAAGAGCATTTTGATTGTTGCTGTTAAGCAAATCCCAACAATCAGGGCAGTGCTATAATAGCTTATTTATCATGTATACGTCACTTTCACTGGCTGCAATGAGAATTGCTGTAGTCCAGGCATTTTCACTGCCTGCCGGAAGGTACACTATGGATTTTTTCCATGCCAGCATATCATAAACTACATCTCCCAATCCTAATTTGACAGCATAGTGCAGTGAATTCCAACCCCATAAATCAGGTTCCTTGCATAAAGGCTTATTCCATCGCCATAGTGATCTAATGCAATCTGGATGTGTCAACACGCTAAATGCATAAATAAAATGGATATCAAATTTAGGATGCTGAAAAAACCAGCTCATTGGAAAAGACAAGTGCTGTCATCTGTCTCGCTGTTAGAAAATCCACAGATGCGACAACACCATACCCAGTGCATTGTTAGGATTTGTCCTGAATTTCTTACCTTGGATTCTACCATAATTGAGTTTTACTTCGAAAAGCATTTCTTAGTACAAAAGGTTTCGCTTTGTCCGGTATTTGACGAAGATCTTTCTATCAATAGATAGGAATGAGTAGGAAAAGATCTCTTTCCTATTAGATTTCTATTAGGTTTATTCTTTCTTAGAAGAAGGTTTTGTAACTATATAATTAGAACAACTCTCTTCTCAAGTCATAACACAATAGCATCCACAATGCAGTCGTTTTGAGAGTTTTGTTTAGGGGAGATTTTATCTCTTATTAGTTTTATGTTTTTTCTTTTAATATTAGGTTTTATATGTAGACCAATTGGCCAAAATATAATCATATTAAGTTTTTAGTATTATTTTATGTGTCTTCTAAATTGTCACCACAATGGTTTGCAACAATTAGCTTCCACATGACATTTGACAATGATTTGCAACAATCAGCTTCCGCATGGCGTACTCTTGATTTCGAACCCAACATGTATTCCCACATAATGGGGTCTGGGGAGGCTGTTTAGAAAATATTTTTAGTCAAAGAATATAATGTTGCACAGAGATACTGAAATGACATGGATCAACCTGCACCTACGCTAAGTCTTCTCCTCTTCCCTCCTATTTTTTCTTACGGCAGAATTGCTATTCAGGTGGGATAAAACCTGCTGGACATTAAATAGCCACATCACGATTGATCTTGGTTGGATTGTTTAGAAAGTCGCGGGAGCAGGCCAAAACTTCTTTGCTCACATCCTTCTCTACACCTTGGCGAGATAGTCTTTTGGAGAGGAGAAGAGGATTGAGGTAGTTGTCTGAGATTTAACTAGTAAGAAAATTAGTCCATTGGATTATAAGTTGATGCGGCTAATGGAGGATCCTGGTGAGACTATCGACATGATTAATCCAAACTTATGTAGACGATGTTAATTATGGGAAAGTCAACTGAGGTTTGATATTGATACTGCAAATAACAAAAATTTTCTACCTTTATGTTCCTGAATTACTGCTGCATGCAGCGGCGTTCTATTAGATGGACCTGCAGCATAAGTTGATTTCTTGAAGTACTCCAAGATATTAATCAAAGCATCATGAAAACCAGATTCAGCCGCCAGATACAGTGGCGTCTCCTGCGCATGGTTAGGCGGAAATTCCAATTCAGAATCTTCTTTCACCAAGAGCTAAACCACATCTAGATGTTGGCTCCGCACGGCCTTGTGCAGCGCTGTATCTCCACTAGCATCCGTCATCCTCGTGAGTTTCTCCTTAGTATTATGACCTTCTATACATGCAAGTATCACACGTACTACTTCAGTGTGCCCTTCGTTAGCTGCTATGTGAAGAGAGGTTTCATTTTTCTTGTTTTGACAGCATAACATTGCCGGAGTAATCTTAAGGACTTCTGCCGCGAAATGGGAGTGGCCATAGAGTGCTGCGACATGGAGTACCGTGTTGCCCTTCGGAGTGATTTGGTAGCCGTTTTCTTCATCCCTTTTCAGATGATCAGCAAGTAGAAAATTGGCATCTCCGATATTGCCTCTCATCGCAGCATTATACAAGGTCGGATCCATTCCTTTTGATTTGGTGTTTTATCCAAGATCTCCCAATGATAATCCTGTGAGTTCTTTGCTTTCTTTGGATGAAACATTATTATATATAGGAAAAACTCATTAGATTCTTAATGAATTTCCAAGAAGAAAGGGATCTGGTGCTTGCCTTGATCACAAGAAAGGAATTTTGATGTTTTCGTATTTTGCATTCATGTCAAAACAACCCACTCCGATCGCACATATAGCTTACTCTAAAGTAAGGCATCTTTAATAAATGAAATAAAAAAACCATGAACATATCTATCACTCAAGAACATTATACAAAAAGGTTGAAGAAAGAGTCTCTATGTAAGTTATGTAGGAAGTTTCAGATCATAAGGCCCATTCTTTCACCAAGCAACGGTACTTCTTACTAACACGCGATATTATCTTTACTAGCTTGCTTTCTCATTCATGGAATGTGGGATTCTTTAACCAAAGCAACAGTACCTCTTATTAACGCGCAATATTATCTATAGTAGGCAGTAGCTGGCTCTTGTAGCATCTTTATCAACTTCCAACGCCAAATTGCATGACTAACACATAAGGCAACTGCAACATACTCGGCTTTGCAAGTTAAAAAAGGAACCAAAAAAAAAAAACAAGAGAATATCATCATAGGTTGCTTCTTAAGCACCAAAGCGGATGTCATTTCTCCAAAAGAAAGGATTGCAGTGTAAAGCATCATAGCTATGCGTAGGGTCGGGGGAAGAGGACCAGACCACAGGGGTCTATGCGTAAGAAAGTGTGTATAATACTACATAAGAAAAAGTTTTTCTTCCGAAGAAGCTTGTGATTCTTTTGTCGAAATAAGGACAAATAGTTTGATTCGATTTTTTCAAAGAATCAACTAAGGGAATCTCATTTTTCGTATATTGAAAACAAGAACTATTCATATGTTAGTTAAACCAAAATTTGGATTGTACAAATTTGGATCCATTTTCTTTTCATTTTTTCCTTTTTTTTTGGATTTTGGGATTTATAAATATTTCAAATTATGATCTTGTGTGTCCTTTATTATATTATCATTGAAATATTTTGGATATGGGTAAAATTGTTGCCATGTGAGCAGGAGGTAACGGGTTCAAGCCTTGGAAACAACCTCTTGCAAAAATGTAAGGAATGTTGGCTTGGTGTTGTGTGTGTGAAAAAATCCTTGTTTTAAGAAATATTCTGGACACCACACAAACATTTGCCTTTGATAAAAAAGAAAAACTAAGTTATTTAATTTGTTCTTTGCTTTAATGGGAAGCAAGGAATTTGTTTAACGTTTTTCACACGGAGATCAACAACTGTTAAGAGTAAACTCTGTCTATCAATGCTAAAACAGATGAGAAGAAATCACCCTAGTGTTTTGCTTCTAGTGAAAATTGAAACCGAGACTTCATAGTGTACAACAAGACACCTTTAGATTCACCTAACTAGCCTCTTTGAATTAAGATTGTAATTGTTTCTTTCATCAAGAGAAACCAATCCTGCTCGCGATGTTTGTGGTGGTGGAACCACACGCAGAGCAGGAGGGGGGTAATTGTAACACCCCGTACTTTCGGGCTAGAATTTAGACCATCGTTCCTACACGTATAGACCCGAACCAGATTATTTATTGTTAATGTATGTGTGGTGATCACTCCTATAGTGTGGAAAAACCTTTGAAAATGAATTGAGGTCACAAGAATCCCCTAACTCTTAAGATGAGTTGAAAACAATTCCATCGATTAAGTTTTAGTGGACGCTTAAACTTGGGTCAACTTTCATCGACTATAAATCCTGCTATACAGTGAACTGGGTGGACTTCTATATATCAAATGAAAGGTATTTGAGTCTTTTTTCTAACGCAACTGATTTCATCCAAATCCAGCATCGGAGGAAAGAGTTCTGCCCAATTTACTTCAGCATATCAATCTGTCAAACCAAGGGACTGCTGCGACGTTTTTGATTTATTTAGGGGTATTTTCGTCATTTTGCTCACCCAAAATCCGTTTAAAACATGGAATTTGATACCCAAGAAGCCAAAAACTGCTTATTATTTACTCTTCCTTTCAAAATTAAAACCCTAACTCATCCCCCAAAGATCAAGAAGTCATTCCGAAGATCAAGAATTCCAAGAAATGGATCAAGATCCGAGTTCTACTCCTTAAGCTAAGTAATCTAAGGTACGTGGATTTTCCTAAACTACATGGTCTGGCTGAAAATACTTTGAATATGGTTTAAAGTTTAGAAATCATGAATTTACAAAGGGGTTTGGAATTTACATTTCAATTTTGCACTATGAATTGTTTAATGATATTATTGTTTTGGTCTTGAGGCCTTTTCCGCCAAATTGATTTGTACTTGTATATATGTATGTATGAAGTTGAGTTTTGAGATTTAATTGAGAGCGTTAAAATATAGAATCCCTCTCTTGCTATGATTTCCTATTGTTTTCATACGATATGGATTGTTTCAAATGCATTTTTGAGAAGCATGACACAAATGTCTTGAATATTGTTTATGACTTGATTATGATTTTGAATTAAAGAGAGAGGGTGATTCTTGCTAATATAAATGAAAAGTGTTGATTCAAAAAGATTGCATGATTTGTTATAAAATACTTGACCACCACATGTTTGTTGAAATGTTTAAAAGAGAGCCTTGCATATTTTACATATGATTGCAATATGAATTCTCTTGAACTGTTTGAACGATATGGTGGTCCAAATTTTATGTTTTGAATGAAAATACTATAACATTATATTTTATGGTTCAGAATTATGACTTGCAAGTCTTGGTATGACGATACCAAATCAGATAAGGCCATGATAAAACACAGAACAGAATGCAGATTTCAGATTTCGAATTCAGAAAGATGCATGTTTAGAATGGGTTAAAACTTGGCACTAAGAGAGTTAGGTGGTTACCCGAAGAAGGCACGAGTCATATGATTCATTGCCCGAAACAGTGTTTTGCCGATATGGGTATATTATTATACGCTGGACTAGTGCCCTATGGCGTATCATATTCAGATACTTCAACCCTTGCGGCAAACTTGGGTTGGGGGCTTGGCCGTCGAGTTAATGACGGATCCTATATTGCCGTGAGAAACTTTCAGATATGTAGGGTGTACCACTTAGCTCAGAAGTAATGCAAAGAATAAATTTCATTGACAAGATTGTTTTAAGATCTTTTGAAATGGCCCATGTATTTTAAACTATTTCATGCATAATGTTTTATGACTTGATCTCACCTATGTTATATATGTATAAATTCATTATTTTGGATTGCTCTGTGTACCAATACATATGTATTGATCCCCCTTCCATCTCAGGATCTGAGGCACAGTCTCGGGGTCCAGTTCAGAAATAGGTTTGAGTGTGTCAGAAGTTACAATTGGTGAGCCTTTTTTATTTCGGAAGGCTTGATTTTCAGATTTCATTGTTTCTTTCTTTATGGTCTTTTGGGGGCCTTGTCCCAGTTTTGTTTCAGACTTAAGATGGTCATTGTAATGTTACAGATTTCGCAGACGATTGTCACATGTTTAGAATATTCAGAATTTTCCTTTTAAATTGTTCAAGTTTATTAAAGTTGACCATGATTCCGTTGTAATATTTTCTTTCCACATTTTTCCTTATTGTAAATGAATGGTGTATATGATTGCAAGTTAGAAGGGCTCTTGGGCCTTCATGGTTTGGGATCCACGTCACGGCCAGGGCCCCGGTTCAGATCGTGACAGTAATTATCCTGGAGCTAGTCGAGATGAAAAATTAGTCGAAAACATTATGAAGGCAGCTCAAATGCATTTAGTTGTCGCAACTATCTATTAATGACACACTAATATTAATCATTATATAGAAAAAAAGAATAATATTAGAGTACTCTTCTTGATGAATCGCCAAAATGGAAAACTAAGTGCCATTTTTTGCCTTTGACCCAAAGATAGGCATTTGAGTTTTATGTTTTATAACTGAGTAAAGCATCTAGCACCCCCGAACTATGACCAAAATTTGTTACGAGACACTCCAACTTCACAGGGGTCATATTACCCCCTTGAACTTAATTTTAGCGTATTTTTGTCAAGCTTTTAACTGACGTGACACCTTTTGTCAACCATTTTAGCTGATGTGGCACCTTTGATGTGGACCCCATTTTATGTAATAAAGGTGCCACGTCAGCACAAAAGGGTGACAGAAATATGCTAAAATTGAGTTAAGGGGGTAATAGGACCCCTATGAAGTTGGAGTGTGTTGTAGCAAATTTGACCATAGTTCGGGATGTACTGGATGCTTATCTCTTTATACTTTCATTTCGTGAAACCTATGTCTTGTAAGGCTATACGTTTTTAGCATGAACATCTCCACCATTATTTTCTATGAAGTAGAAAACCTTACTCCTAGTCAAGAGTTTATGTTATGTCGAAAATAATTTTTACGCCATCCGGTTATATTGACATGAACTAACAGTTAATTGTCCTCGTCAAGCATGGCATGACAACAACTTGCAACAATATATTAAATTTACGACATCAATGTTAGAACATACATGGACGGATTCACAACATTGGTTTTATGGATTCAACATTTGAATCAAATAGATTTTGCCAGATCCTGTATATATATTAAGAAATGATCACTGCTTATCTATAAATATTTGACTTGAGAACCCATAGATTTTAAGTTATGTACAATGGAATTTACTACCGGAAACCAAACACTGTATCAGTAATGCGAGATTGTATAATCATTAACAGATAAAAGGCATGTAAATTGCAAACACAATATTCTCGACATGATTATGTATATATGTGTGAGGGTGTGTGTGTGTTGCTGATAACGTTGGAGTAACCGGTAAGGTTGTTGTCATGTGACCAAGAGTTCAAGCCTTGGAAACAACTGGCAGAAATGCAAGGTAAGGTTGCATACAATACACCCTCGTGGTGGGGCCCTTCCTCGAACCCTGCGCATAACGGAAGCTTTAATGCACCGAGCTGCCTTTTTTGTTTTGTGTGTTATATAGAGAGGGAGATGAAGAGAGAAAAGTCGCTAACTATCAAAGAGTATAATATTTTGAGTCCATAATTTATAAAATACAATAAGTACGACTTTAAGAATTTCGAAAGTTGAATCTTTCAAGTTTAAGTCCTACAGATGACGGTTTTTATCTATGTCTGGAACTTCGGATGGCATGTATCCTGGAAATTTCATTGCATCTTTTAAGGAACATTTCTTATCGCATAAGAGAAATTGTCTCAAAAGACCTAAAAGCTCTCGGAATTTATGCAGACTTAATTGAAAGATAGGACATAACAGAAGAAAAATATGATCATATAGTTGGGAATATGTGTAAGCCACGTTAGGATTAGAAATGAAGATGCGGCAAGCGAGAATGAGATGGTCCAAACATGTAAAGAGGAGAGGAGTGGATGCCCCATGTGGAGGTGCGAGAGATTGGCTATGAATGGTTTCAAGAGAGGTAGAGTAGATCGTAGAAGTATTGGGAAGAGCTAATTAGACAAGACATGATGTAGTTTCAGCTAACTGGGGACATGACCTAAGACGGGAGGTTTTGGAGGACACAAATCCTGTAGAGTTGTCTCTCTTTTCCTTCCATACTAGTTAGTCATAGTATTACTCTTGTAGTTTCTCTTCCTTCGATTTCTATAAGTATCTATTACTCTTTTGTGCTTCGATTATCATAGTATTCTGTTGTAGTTAGTGTTCCTTTTTTTTTTTTCCAGACTGCTTTGTCATGCTCTCTGTGCCCTTGTGCCCTTGGAGTAACTGGTAAAGTTGCTGCAATGTGACCAGGAGATCGCGGGTTCAAGCCTTGGAAACAGCCTTCGGCAAAACTACAACGTAAGGCTACATACAATACACCCTTCCCCGAACCCTGCACATAGGGGGAGCTTTAGTGCACCGAGCTGCTTTGAATTGTTTTTCCTTGCGCTGAAGGTCCATTAAAATTTGGAAACCTCTTTGCCTCCCAATGTAGGGGTAAACTCCGCTTGTGGAATATCACTGGGTATATTGTTGTTGTTGTACGATGAATTATTTAGTGAAGGTACGTTGGTTCTATAGCATTGTTGGTGACGAAAAATGATCTCCTGCGACCGCTTATAATTTAAATAGAAGAAAATGTTCTTAAATAGATTGTTAGATCATGTGATAAAGGATGTATAACTAAAATAACATGTAATAGACTAAGAAACAATCTGTCATGTAATTATAGATGTAGTTGAATTATATATTTGCAAGAAATAAGTACTAGTAACTATGGGCAGTGTACGTGAGGGCAGTGTTGAGTGCACCTCAACTAATTCGATGAGATATTTTCTATCTAACCCCCCCCCCCCCCCCTCCAAACCCCCAATACATGTACCGTGTAACTCTCTAACGGATTGGAAGAAATCACTTAGTTGTACTGTCTATTTCATCAATTGCATCTCTTTCCTTGTGTAAAATTTTCTGTTATGCTCCTTGTACTGAACTCGCGATAAGACTAGTGCAGCTCATGAACATGAGCAGCGACAATGATTTCAAGTGCTAGAAATTGAATTCCTAAAAAATTACAAATACGAGCCGAACGTTGAAGTGGGTGAAAATCCTAGGAGATCAAGATTTAAATGTGAGTTTACATATATAGCAAAAATGACTTAATAAACCTAAAAAAATGATAACAACGTTATTCACAAGATTTAGACAAACCAACAATAGATTTGCTTGCGATTTGAAGAATATAGTAACCAAACTATTCACTCGATGGGGTTGTACATTTTTATGGATGAAACGACATTTAGTCTGGGGAAATGATTGAATTTGCTAGTAGTGTGAAATGAATAGCCTTAAATCTCGAAAATGATAATGATTTTGCTCCTCCACGATTTGCGATCCCGTGTTTAGATGTGCCATGAGGGAATGTTGCCACGATAATCAAATGCATGCATTAATAATTTATGATAATCTATCTCCGCTATGTTCTTAGTAAACAGACAGCATATCGTCAAACGTCATTATTGTTATTATTATTATGCTGACCACCAGGTCGTGAGGCTTTCGCAAGGGATGTTTTCTTTTTACATTCTCGACTCTTAGAAAGAGCGACCAAACAATCAAAATTAGATCCATGTCACGTTGAAAACGCGTATGTCAAAAACCCATGCAACATAGTCATACCCAGGGTTCCGATATAGTGGTAAGAGCGTACTTGTGAATTAGGCCCACATGACATGTGCTAAAGGATGTATAACTAAAAAAGCATGTAATGGACTAGAAAACCATAACTTTCATATGTAATTCAAGGTATTGGGTAAAAACTGAAATATGTAGTTGAATTATATATTTGCAAGCAATAAGTACAAGTAGTAGCTAGCATTCATGTCTCTCTACTGGCTTACATTCTTCATCTTACTGTCACCATATATATCTACAACTATAAATAACAACCAAGAAGTACAATAAAATAGAGAGGCAACCTATGGAACAGACAATAACGGCAAGACCAAGTGAATGTGATAAAGTAGCAAACATACCCGTTGCGAATGCAATTACGACTGCTAACATTGACAAGGACAGACATTTACTTGCGAGATCATAAACCTTCTGTAAAATTTTTAATATTAGAGGACTTGTACTTGTATCTGCGATGAGTGCCATGAGGAAGTAGATGAATATGGGAACAGCTGAGCATGTGAAGGCAATGGCATCGGAAACAACAAATGCACGAAATGATATTTTCCTTATTAGAATCGCCATCCCTTTATTAGGGCTATCTGGGTCGCTCTCAAAGCCTCCTGGCAATGTGATACCAGCGGCAAAAGTGATCGTCATTATCAAAGTGGCGACGACAATATGCATTTGAGCCGACTTCATAATACTTTCGACTACTATTTGCTCTGCCTTATTAGCGTTATCGTGATCCTCTTCCCTCTGTTGCAACTTGCCTCCTGTTCCCGTTTCATCATTTGGATTGGGCATGTACTCGTACTTCCGCTTTACCTCAAAGTCACGTTTTCCAAATCGGCCAATGCTACACAAATCCTCCATCAATTTCTCCTATTTTCATCAATAGTACAGTTTATAGTGAGTCGGTCGAAAAATTTAACACATTAACTTGTCTAACTGAGAACTAATCTGTTCATAGTGTAGGAGACAACAATATCATGAAATAGAATTACAGTTTTACTTGATGTTTCAACACCACGTCAAGAATGGTCAGAAAGCTGAAGATTTGTGAGTGCACGCAAATCGTTCTTTCGCTTGACATAATCCTTGAACTAGTATATTAATACTTCACCAGCATATACTCGAGCGCAACCAGTATTTTAAAAACAAATGTGCGGCTGCTTACCTTCTTTGTTGTCGCTGCACATAACAATGCTATATCAAGTGGAGTCTGGTTTTGTTTGTTAAATGACATCTTCTTTGCTCTAGGATGGTTTATTAATTCACGCACATGGTTACCAGAGGCAGCAAGCAAATGGAGAGGAGTGTTGCCGTCGCTATCTGGCTCATCAACAAGGCTGTCGCACTTATCAGAGTCTAATAAGGAGCGGACTACCTCATCTTGATTGTTCAATACGGCAACATGAAGAGCATTTTGACTATTGCTGTTAAGCAAATCTCGACAATCAGGGCAGTGATTTAATAGCTTCTTTATCATGTTTACGTCACCTTCACTTGCTGCAATGTGAATTGCTGTCGTCCAGTCATTTTCAATGCCTGCCGGAAGGTACACTAAGGATTTTTTCCACCCCAGCATATAAGAAACTACGTCTATCAGTCCTAATTTGACAGCATAGTGCAGTGAATTCCAACCCCATAAGTCCGGTTCGTCGCATAAAGGCTTATTCCATCGCCATAGTGATCTAATGCAATCTGGATGTGTCAACACGATAAAAGCATAAATAAGGGGTTAGATCTTCTCGCAAATATGGTTGCACGACAGACATTACGAAATCATCAACAGATTATGGGAAAGTCAATTGAAGTTAGATATCGATACAGTTAATACCAAAAGTTATGTACCTTTATGTTCCTGAATTACTGCTGCATGGAGCGGCGTTCTATTAGATGGACCTGCAGCATAAGTTGGTTTCTTGCAGGATTCCAAGATATTAATCAAAGCATCATGAAAACCAGATTCAGCCGCCAGATACAGTGGCGTCTCCTGCGCATGGTTAGGTGGATATTCGAATTCAGAATCTTCTTCCACCAAGAGCTTAACCACATCTAGATGTTGGCTCCGCACGGCCTTGTGCAGCGCTGTATCTCTACTAGCATCTGTCATCCTCGTGAGTTTCTCCTTAGTATTATGATCTCTTGTACATGCAAGTAGCACACGTACTACTTCAGTGTGCCCTTCATTAGCTGCTATGTGAAGAGCGGTTCATTTTTCTTGTTTTGACAGCATAATAATGCCGGAGTAATCTTTAGGACTTCTCTCACGAAATCGGAGTGGCCATAGAGGGCTGCGACATGAAGGACCGTGTTGCCCTTCGGAGTGACTTGGTAGCCGTTTTCTTCATCCCTTTTCAGATGATCAGCAAGTAGAAAATTGGAATCTCCGATATTGCCTCTCATCGCAGCACTGTACAAGATTGGATCCATTCCTTTTGATAATCCTGTGAGTTCTTTGCTTTCTCCGGATGAAACATTATTATATAGGAAAAACTCATTAGATTCTTAATGAATCTCAAAGAAGAAAGAGATCTGGTGCTTGCCTTGATCACAAGAAAGGGATTTTGATGTTTTCGTATTTCGCTTTCATGTCAAAACAACCCACTCAGATCGCAAATCATATAGCTTACTCTAAAATAAAGAATCTTTAATAAATGAAATTAAAACCATGACCATATTATACAATAAGAATTCATATTAATTTTGAAACAAGATGTTGATGACATATCTATCACTCAAGAACATTATACGAAAAGATTTGAAGAACTGAGAGCCAGTGAACATGTCAAGGTTGTAACATAGACACGAGTCTCTATGTAAAACCATTAACACGCGATATTATCTAAAGTAGCTTGCTCTTGTAGCATCTTTATCAACTTCCAACGCCAAATTGTATGACTAACACATAAGGCAGCTGCTACATACTCGACTTTACAAGTTAAGAAAGGAACCGAAAAAAGAAAAAGAGAAAAAACAAGAGAATATCATCATAGGTTGCTTCTTAAGCACCAAAGTGAATGTCATTACTGATAAAGAAATGGACCTTGGGCCTAACTCAACCTCAAAAGCTAGTTCATGAGGGGAGGATTGCCCAAGACCATATAAGGAGACCAAGGACCCTTTAACCCACCGATGTGGGACTCCAACACCCCACGCACGCCCAGGGTGGACATCTGGAGCGTGGACAATATAAGACGGGGGTCCCAACATTGAAAACAGTGAGCGTGGACAATATAAGATGGGGGGCCCAACATCGGAAACAATGAACTGGTTGGGCCTAACTTTGATACCATGATAAAGAAATGGACCTTGGGACTAACTCAGCCTCAAAAGCTAGCTCATGAGGGGAGGATTGCCCAAGACCATATAAGGAGACCAAGGATCCTTTAACCCACCGATGTGGGACTCCAACAATTACTCTAAAAGAAAAGATTGCAGTGTGAAGCATCGTAGCGATGCGTAGGGTCGGGGGAAGACGGCCATACCACAGGGGTCTATTGTACGTGGCCTTATCCTGCATTTCTGCAAGAGTCTGCATTATAAAGCATTGAATTTATAATACAAAGAGATTTTGGTAAAACTTGATTTTGCTGCCATGTGACCAGGAAGTCACGGGTTCAAGCCTTGGAAACAGCCTCTGGCAGAAATGAAAGGTAAGGCTGCATACAATACACCCTTGTGGTGGGGCCCTTCCCCAGATGCTGTGCATAGCGGGAGCTTTAGTTCACCGGAATGCCTTTCTATCATTTTCAATTAGTTAGTCTTGTTTGTGTTGGAAAAAAGAGTCATGACAAGAAGATCTTAAATAGTAAAAAGATGTTTTTATTCATTTTGTTTTTTCTTTACAAATTCCTTTCTTCTGATCAAAGCAAACAATAAGTACCTTTCTTTTGATCAAAGGCAAAGATATGTGTGGTGTTCAGAATATTTCTATGTAATACTTCATCCGAAGAAAGCAAAGAACTCACTGGCAAACCAAATAAAAGAAACGAAATGGATCCAACCTTGTACAATGCCGCGGTGGAAGGTGTTAGAGTGGGTAAAGTCTCACATTGGTTGGGGAATGGACTGGTAGTTGGCTTATATGGACTTGGGTAATCCTCACCTCTTGAGTTAGCTTTTGAGGTTGAGTTAGGCCGAAGGTCCATTTCTTGACGTGGTATCAGAGCCAGGTCCATCCCCGTTTTGGGCTCCCGGTCTACGCGCCAGTGCCAGTTGGGCCTGGGCGTGAGGGGGGTGTTAGAGTGGGTAAAAATCCCACATTGGTTGGGGAATGGACAAGTGGTTTGCTTATATGGACTTGAGTAATCCTCACCTCTTGGAGACAGGTTCATCCCCGTTTTGGGCTCCCGGTCCACGCGCCAGTGCCAGTTGGGCCTGGGCGTGAGGGGGGTGTTAGAGTGGGTAAAAATCCCACATTGGTTGGGAAATGGACAAGTGGTTTGCTTATATGGACTTGAGTAATCCTCACCTCTTGGAGACAGGTTCATCCCCGTTTTGGGCTCCCGGTCCACGCGCCAGTGCCAGTTGGGCCTGGGCGTGAGGGGGGTGTTAGAGTGGGTAAAGTCCCACATTGGTTGGGGAATGGACTGGTAGTTTGCTTATATGGACTTGGGTAATCCTCACCTCTTGAGCTAGCTTTTGAGGTTGAGTTAGGCCCAAGGTCCATTTCTTGACATGGTATCAGAGCCAGGTCTATCCCCGTTTTGGGCTCCCGATCCACGCGCCAGTGCCTTTTGGGTCTGGGTGTGAGGGGGGTGTTAGAGTGGGTAAAAGTCTCACATTGGTTGGGGAATGGACTAGTAGTTTGCTTATATGGACTTGGATAATCCTCCCCTCTTGAGCTAGCTTTTGAGGTTGAGTTAGGCCCAAGGTCCATTCTTGACAGAAGACAATATCAGTAATGGTGATTTTTCACTTGCTGAATATCTGAAAAGGGATGAAGAAAATGAGTACCAAGTCACTCCAATGGGCAACACAATCTTACACATGGCAGCTAATTATGGCCGCTCACATTTCGTTGCAGAAGCCCTTAAGATTAGTCCGGCATTGTTATGCCATTGGAACAATAAGAATGAGACTGCGCTTCACGTAGCAGCTAATGAAGGTCACATCGAAGTAGTCCACTTGCTACTTAGTATAGATGAGCATCATAAGGAGACGCTCATGAGGATGGCAGATGATAATGGAGATAAGGGTGATTTTTCACTTGCTGAATATCTGAAAAGGGATGAAGAAAATGAGTACCAAGTCACTCCAACAGGCAACACAATCTTACACGTGGCAGCCCATTATGGCCGCTCACATTTCGTTGCAGAAGCCCTTAAGATTAGTCCGGCATTGTTATGCCATTGGAACAATAAGAATGAGACTGCGCTTCACGTAGCAGCTAATGAAGGTCACATCGAAGTAGTCCACTTGCTACTTAGTATAGATGAGCATCATAAGGAGACGCTCATGAGGATGGCAGATGATAATGGAGATACAGCGATGCACAAGGCTGTGAGGAGCCGACATCAAGATGTAGCTAGACTGTTGGTGAAAGAAGATCCTGAATTCGAATTTCCATTCAACAAGGCGCGTGAGACACCAATGTATCTGGCAGCTGAGTCTGGTCTTCGTGAAGCTTTGGTTGAAATCTTGAACTCCTGCAAGCAACCAACTTCTTCTGCAGGTCCATTAAATCGAACACCTCTGCATGCAGCGGTAATTCAAGAGCACACGGGTATGTACATACTTTTTTGCCGTTACTCTCGCTATATTAACATCTCTTTTTGATTTTGGTTACTATCTGTTGTTTCTTGTACTTCGACTAACGTATTATTTTGTTGTAGTGCTGTTTTGTTTTTGACTGTTTTTTCTTTCGCTGAGAGTCTATCGGAAATAGCCTCTCTACCTATGAGGTAGTGGTAAGGTCTGCGTACACTCTACCCTTCCCCAGACCCACTTAGAAACTACACTAGGGAGTCTAAATTTGCGTTGATTTAACTCCCTATCATCATCATATTTGACGCATGCATCCAGATTGCGCGAGATTGCTGATGCAAAATCTTTGTGTGAGGAACCTGACATGGGGGGTTGCAATTCGCTGCACTTTGCTGCTCTTTTAGGATTGAAAGAAGTAGTTTCCGATATGCTCGGGTGGAAAAGATCCTCAGTCTACCTTCCTGCAGGCAGTGAAAATGGCTGGACAACAGAAATTCACATTGCAGCCGGTGCAGGTAAGGTAGACGCTGTACATGAGCTGTTAAATCACTGCCCTGATTGCTGGGAAATGCTCGAAAGCAACGGACGAAATGCTCTTCACGATGCCATATTATACAGTCAAGCAAATGTGGTCAGTTACTTACTGAAGCCCAGAAAGTGGGATAAGCTTGTCGAGGATCCAGACAACGATGGCAACACCCTCTCCATTTGCTTGCTTCCTCTAATTTCTGGGGCTATGTGCCTTTGGAATTAAAAAACCATCCCCGAGCAAAGAAGATGTCATACAACAAGGAAAACAAGACACCTTTTGACGTAGCAGTGTCTTGCACAGAGTGGACGGCAGACAAGGATAGAATCGCGCCCAGCTTGTATAACGATTTCCTTAATTCCATTGCTCAATTGGGACGCCGTGTACTCAAGCAGAACCAGCTGGATTGGCAGAAGATAATTTTCAACCAAGCGAAGGAACGCGACATAAACATCAAAGGTATCTTGTCAGCAGCTCAAATGCAACTAGTTGTGGCTACTTTATTAATCATAGTCACCTTTGCAGCTGGTTTTACATTACCGGGAGGATTTGAAAGCAATGACAATAGCCCTAATAAGGGGATGGCAGTCCTAATAAAAAAAGCATCGTTCTGTGCATTTGTTATGACAGATGCAATCGCCTTTGCATGCTCCGCTGGGGCTATATTCAGCTACTTCTATATGGCGACAAATCCTCGTCCAATGTCTTATCAGGATTTGGGTTATTAGTGGTCTCTCAGTAAAGTTGGAGCTAGGGCGCAGCTCGTGTCAATGTCTGCAGTTGTAACTGGTATGTATGCTACTTAGCACATTCAGTTGGCCTCGCTGTTACTGTCCGTGCCATCGGTTGCATCTCTTTCATTATGTACGTGTGGGCAGTTCTGAGGCCAGTATGCTGGATACGTGTAGCAAAAAAGTAATATTAATGTATATGTACAAAAAGTATTTTTGACATGTATACTTCGTGTAATTTTCTATATACATGATATAAACTTTCGACAAAGGATGCTCTTTACTGCGTGTGGGTCATGTATCTTCTTAAAAGAGAAGTGTAGAGAGAGACACAAGTTTCAAGTCCAACTTCTGCACCTCGACTAATTCTATGAGGTATTTGCTATCTACCCCCCCCCCCCCCCCCCCCCCCCCCACCCAACCCCCCCCAGACATGTACCGTGTAACTCCCAACAGATTGGAAATCACTTAGTTTACTGTCTATTTCATCGGTTGCACTCCTTTCCTTGTGTACAAATTTTTATTATGTTCCTTGTACTGAACTCGCGATATATATTAGTAATATGTAAGAAAAAGACACGTGCAATTCATGAACATGAGCAGAGACAACGACTTCAAGTGTTAGTAACTGAATTCCTAAAAATTACAACTACGAGTGGAACATTGAAGTGGGTGAAAATTCTATGAGATCAAGATTTACGTGTTGATTTTAAGCCTAGTAAAATGATAATGATATTACTAACGTGAAAAAATGAATAACGACGGTATAATTCAATTCAACATTTTTTGTCGTTTGGAAATGCACTCTTCCCTCAAATTTTCAACAAAGGGGGTCAGCTTGCTTCCGCTAGTGATATATGACTCACACATTCAGCAGCTGCGACATACTCGACTTTACAAGTTAAGAAAGGAACCAGAAAAGGAAAAAAGAGAAAAACAAGAGAATATCATAATAGGTTGCTTCTGAAGCACCAAAGTGAATGTCATTTCTCCGAAAGAAAAGGCAAAGCCAGTAGTACCTTAACAAAATATTCGTCTTGTTGTATTACCTTAACAAAATATTCGTCTTGTTCTATATATCATTTTCAATTTTTTTTAGTCTTCTTTGTGTTGGAAAAAAGAGTCATAAGAAGATCTTAAATAATAAAAAGCTGTTTTTATTCATTTTCATAACGTGAAACTACCTGTGAAGGTCACTATCATAAATAGATAGTTGCCACAACTAAAAGTATTTGAGCTGCCTTCATAATATTTTTGATTGTTTCTTTCATCTCACGGGAAGCGTTGGAGTAATTGGTAAAGTTGCTATCATGTGATCAAAAGGGCATGGATAATTAATTAATAAATCTGCAATGAACTTGAAAGTCTTTTGCTTTCTCGAGGTGAAACAACAACAACATACTCAGTATATTCCCCCACCAAGTGAGGTCTTGGGAGGGTAAGTGTACGCAGTCCATACCACTGTGGCCCAACTTGCCATCTTTATGTCAGTTGTATTATTATTACTTTATTACAATGTTTTTGAGAGAGGGATCAATAACCCCACATCAACCCATTTTGTCAAAGGCAAGGTGGTAAGTTTGACAGAACTTAGTAATTTTGATTCGAATTTAATTTGTATTTGTTTTTAAAATATATATTTACAAATGATTAGTTTGGAGTCCATTAACACCACCCGAACCCCCTTGATAAAAAATTATGTTGTATATATAAGGTAATGCAAACAGTAGCAGCGAGACCAACTGAATGTGCTAAAGTAGCATACTTACCAGTTACAAATGCAATTACAGCTACTGAAATTGACAGAAGATGCAAAAAACTTGTGATCGCGTAAAGCCTCAGCATATATAACTGTCAACTATTATAGTTACAGTCATGCCGAAGTAGGTACATACAGAAACAGCTGAGCATGTAAAGGAGATGGCATCCGCAACAACAAGTGCACAAAACACTGTTCTCTTTAATAGAATCGACATCCCTTTATTAGGGCTATCGATTAGTTTGGTGTGCATTCTTGTTATGCAGAGATTATCATTGGCTAAATGTTAAAAAACACTCCAAAGAATGAACATTTATGTAGGGATTGAATGAATCCGCAATTCCTGCTTTTTGTCTGCCTCTTCGAAGCAACACTTATCATATAATAGGTCGTCAGTGGCGCAGCCTTGAGTTTTCTCATGATTCACTAGTTGATGCTAACAGTGATAAAAGAATATCAGATGCCATATATTTATATCAAATAACGTTCATAAAAATATAATCAATAGTCATACATGAGATTGAAACGTCTTAACCATAATCTTAAAAACTGATGTAAAATAGAACAGGGAAAGAGATGCAACCGATGACATAACAGCGAGACCAACTGAATGTGCTAAAGTAGCATACATACCAGTTATAAATGCAATTACAACAGCTGACGTTGCTAAACGCTGCATATGAATTGCTATATTCAATTGCATAATTATAGATTTTAATTTTTTTGCAGGTGCTGCACTTGTCGCAATGTAGAAGTAGCTGAATACAGCACAAGCAGAGCATGTAAATACATATATACATAATTTCAAATCAATTTGGGGAAAAAGTCTAAAGACCAAAACAATTCCGTCAAAACTTCTAAAACATGATTATGTTCATAAATTTGAAAACCCCATTCTTAAAACATGATTTCTATGCCCATGAGATTTTAGGAAAACCTCGCGTACCTTAATTTATGATTCTTGAATGAACTCGTGCTTTAGGGATGCTATTCGAACAATTGATGGGTGCTTCTTGTAGCCCTCGCAATGGGAATTCCGAATCTCGAAGAATTATTGAAAACCCACGGTGAAATCTTAAGATATTTTGATCTTTGAGTTGAAACCCTAAAAAGTGTTCTTGGTGATTTTGAGAGAGAATGACTTTGGTGTTTGGGGGATTTAATCCCATGTTATGGCTGAATAGGGGGTGAAAAATACCACTTTTTCCCTTAAAAACCTGAAAACAGAACCTGGAAATTGGGTGCGTGCGACAAAGCGTGTGTCGGACGCTAATCGCGCGATGCTCTGTCTCAGTCACGAAAATAACCATAACTTTTCGCTTGGGTATCGGATTTAGACGAAATTGGTATCGTTGGAATGATAATTAGAAGAGCTTTCATTTGATATATAGTAGGCCACCCAGTTCCTCATATACAAGGAGTTATGGTCGATTAAAGTTGACCCAGGTTTTGACGCTCACTAAAGCTCGAACGATGGAAAAACTTTCAACTTGACCTTGAGTTAGGGACCTCTATGATCTAAATTCATGCTCAAATAGGTTCCCACACTACATAATATATAAGCATACAAAATGTGCATAGGATTTATGGCTTTTGAAATATCAACGCGTCGAAATGACGGTTTTCGTTCTAGCCAGAAATTCGGGGTGTTACATTATCTCCCCCTTGGGATCATTCGTCCCCAAATGATGGGTAGGAACTTGTTGAAGCTTAAAGGTATGGAATAACGTGGACATGATGTGCCTTCTAAGAAAGGACATAATTGATCTGAAATATTTAAACTTCTATCATGAAACTGAATTCTAAGCTGACTTGACTTTTCTAGCTTCAAGAAACTGATTCGTGCTGAAAATTTAGGATTCCCTTGAAATATTCATGATCCAATCATACATATTGAAATTAGGAAGTGATAACTTATTCAAGTACGAATCATAAGACAACAAGACTTAGATCGTACAAGGGTATTACACTATCTGAGCTGAAATACTTGGAAAATTTTGAGATTATATGCTGAACTCTTATGCACCGAGTCATGAATAGATAGATGAATCTGAAACATGATGCTTGGAATGAACTGAATTCACAATTTATATGGATGGAATAGATTATCTCTTGGGGATGGCCATACGCATGAGACTACGGATAGTAGGACTAGGTGAAAAGGTCGAAAAACCATAGTAACTTGTCTGCCCGACTGTTAAATTGAATTACAAACTGAATTATACCCGACACTTATACTTAACTGGAGTATCTCTTCAACACTCTTTCTAAAGAAGTTCAAGTATCATTAGGGAGCAAAGAATCTTGAGCCTGAGTTACACAAGACTTCCACCTAAGGAATCATCACAATTACACTACTCTATAGCATGGAATAAGGACATATAACTCATAAACTAGGATAGAATTTCCAAGCCTTAGGCGATGCAACTTCTTACTTTCATTTCCAAGCCTTAGGCGATGCAACTTCTTACTTTCAAGCTTAGCATACTCCTCGAATACTCCCTTAACTATACTATTCCCGTTGAATACCATACTCATTGGTTCAACTTATAATTCTCATATGAGCATTGACAAATTATTCTACTAATGTCTAAAGTAGCTTAAATTCTTTCACTGTGATCAAGCCTAATTCTAAATCACAAAATACAACATGCCACACCACGATACTAGTCTAAACCACATGATTCAACCTTTTATATCTTTTTAAAGATCACACCCTAAGCATAATGTGCCTTACCACTTCAATGACTGAATTTACTAGCGCATATTACGTTCTTCTACATAAATCCCAACATGTCATTCAAGCCTATCTTTATAACCACATATGGACTTCAAGGCAAACACCCGTAAATACATATTTCATATAGTCTCTAAACCATTATCAATATAACTCCCATGCGCTACCCCAAGAACATACACACACAAATTTTCACTAACCATCACATGTGTCAAAGACTTCGCCCCAAATTTTACTTCACACTTATGGCCTCATCCAAAACAAACATACAATGATCTTTCATCAACAAGAACCATTTACACATCACCACTATCATTACATAAGGAGGAGTTACTAAAAGGTTAGAACATAAGACTTTGAAGTATGGAAGAATACTATACAAAACTCGACACTTAACTGAGGCCTGAGGAACAGCAAATCAACATCAGGGATTCATCAAAGTGATCTGAATTGGGGCATACATGACTATAACCTGAATCTCGTCAATCATAAAGAGTATAGCATGAATTATAGGAACTGAGCACACTATATAGCGTGAGGCATGAGTCATGAGCTGCATGACCTCAATTTAGAGTTCATAACCTATGGAATGTGATTCCGACTGCTGAATGAACTGAAGTTCCTCATTTAGGAATCTGGAAGAGCACGTGATTCTCTATCATATACATGAACATGAACTATGATTATGGAACTGAAACGTGAGGTATGAGTAGGTATTAGGATAACTAAAAAATACTGAGACAGGAATGGGTTGAGTCTCACCCTCACTTTTTGACGTTCTATATCATCATGACATCACTAATAGAATCTGAGAGCCTGACTTGGTTATTCGTTCTATAATCTCCCCCGTGGCTTCAAGCCATCATATTAAGTTCAAGAGATCACTTATTACTAGAATCTAAACTGAACTACACTCACTGCACTCTGGGGTCTGGAATACAACAATACACATAATTAAATAGAAATTTAATGACTACACCTGGAAGTGAAAGATCCACTGCTAATACCACCTTCTGAAACACACACTATCATTCTATAACCCAATAGTCATCACATAATACTGGAACATACACTTACTTCGGATTTTCATAAGTGTCCCCATAGTCGGAGTCACGCCCTCTAACACTTCAACTCTTATTTCTATGAGCTCAACCTTCAGAACTTAATCTTAGCTTCTAACACTTAACATGGATATCACCAAGCCTTTGATGAACTATACTACTTCCGTTATAGCCTACCAATATCGTAACTCCAAACTTATATCTCTCTACCATGAGAATCAAGATCATATAAAAAGGCTCAACACTATCAATCAAAGCTCCTTAACTTGGCTATTTAGAACACCTTAGACCATCTAACTAGTCTTTTCCACCTTGCAACTCAACGGTACTACTAACCATACACATCATGTGATAGCCTTAGAAAAATATCGCAACTCCATATCACCTTGGACATACTTCTACCTCATACATACAACATCATACTTCATTACGAATCAACTTAAACTTAAGCCATTTCATACACCGTTCAAGCCTATTAGGCCACTTCCATATAACTAGCATCATTAACCAAGAAATCATCACATCCACTTTCATGGACCTCAACTGTTCAAACTTAACGTCTAGTGCTAAACATGATTTTACAACCCAACCTTACGTATGATTTTCACTTGGAAACCATGAAATAAACATCAAGAAACACTAGTACACTAGAACTTCATAACAACAATAATCGATCTTGACCTTACGGTTTTCCTTATCATAACTCATTAGCACGTACTATTTCAACACATCAATCCTACTAAATTCAACACATACATCATTAATCTCATGCCACTATTTTTACCACCACACTGTACACTTGAATTCAAGCCTATAGTTTAGCATCAATCGTCTACCATCAATGACAAGTGCAACATAATATACTAATCCATCAAATTGGAACATTCTATCCAAATACCTCAAAATCTACGAAAAAAGGATCAAGGGGTAAAGTTACATAATAGCAATGATCAACCTTAATCTGATATTATAACCCCATACAATCTTATCTACTTATACGGATTTCTCAACTCATACATACTTACTCAATCATACATTTAGACTACCTTCAATATCCACAACAACCATGAGTCTATAATTATAACTTACTGGGTAATATAGCCATTTTCATACTTCAAGCAACTGACAAATCACCCTGACTAACAACTCCTTCTCTACCTTCTACTAATTACACACAAGGATGAATCACCTCTTTACCAACTCAATCTCACGCAAACAGATTCAGCTATACATATATTAAACCAACACAAGAACAACAAGTTGGACAACAAGTTGCTAGTGAATCAAAATAGGCCTCACGCGACTTCACTAGACTTTGATTTTTTTGTATTTTGAACAAGAAAATGAGATGAATGACAAGGCAACTATGCTAGTGAATCGAAAGATCCCCACACGGCTTCACTAGACTTTATTTTTTAACAACACCTTGATGACAAGATTACATGAGATAGAAATTTAATATGCAATATCCAATGAACTAAGAATACACATCTTACTCTGTATAAATAAAATCGAAGTCAAACACTTCCTCCATGGACTACCATACCATCCACACATACTACTAGCTACCACATTAGTTTATCACTATAAAGGGGTAAATCATCCTCAAACATCGGTTATTCAATTGAAATATTTATTTACATAAAAGTCACCCTCACTCTGACTTCTAACTTTGTGACTTCATACCACTAACTTCTTGGTCTAATTTCATTACCAATAGGTCATGACAACAACACTTTAACTCATACTACTATTCAGGTGGAAATACAGTTCTAACATTCTATTGCACATCATTCCCCCTGAAGCACGACATCCGCAACATAAATTTTTTTGAAAAGGGACTGAATACACTCAATACCGCTAGTTGAAAAGCAAAATTTCATCAATATCAAGGTTCACACTCGCATCAATACACTTTGAAGCAAACGAACTCTTCTCAAGTCCTTGCACATTTTTTTTTAAATCTTATATGACTCAATCGGAAAGGACTGTATCATGTAGATTTTAAACTTTTTGCACTTGAATCACCCCAATAATGGGACATGTCTGAGAACATTAGAGTAAGGAAAGAATTTGGGATGACTTTTACTTTCGTATGGGCAACACCATAGCACGAATTAGAGTATGAAAGAGGAACATTCTGACTCTATTGAGCGAAGTAGAACATGAAGAAAAATAGTCATTCCTAAACGCCTAGTAGCCTCCTGCTTATAAATGTGGCGCGCTACACACCCATAAATAAGACTCTACCCAACGCGATTTCGCAGACACCCTGGGATCATGAACTGTGCTTTGATACCAAGTTTGTCACAACCCGAACCGGGGCCCTGGCCGTGACGAGCATTCCGAACTATGAAGGTCCGGAACACCCTTCTCTATCTGGTAATCATTCACAACATTCATATAATAAAAGATAATGCGGAAATAAAAATATAATACGAAAACATGGTCAATCTGAATGTGATCAGAATACTGAAAACTAAACTCCAAAATATATCTGAATAATAATGTCTGACTCAGTCTGCAAAATCTCTACTATGAACTAAACAAAACTGTCTGAAAACTGAGACAAGGCCCCCAGTAGACCAAAACATGATTAAAGATAAATATCTGAAATATAAACAGGCCTTCTGGTTCATAGAAGGCTCACCACATCACAATCTGATTTGCGATTTGAAATATCTATTATTTACCTGGACTCCTAGACTGAGCCTCAGAACTTGAAAGGAGGGGGGGCGGGGGTCAGCATAAATGTACTGGCATGCGAAGCAATCCAAAATAGTGTATTTGTATACGTATAAAGTAGATGAGAGCAATTTCACAAAACATCATGTATAAAATAGTTTCCCAAACACATGGGCATCATTTTGAACATTCTAAGACATTCTTGTCAAAATAGTTTCTGATATTTGTATTACTTTTGAGTTAGGTGGCGCTCCCCTACAAGTCTGATATTCCATGGGATGTATGGAATCCGCCATTTACTC
>NW_025842770.1:0-2154 GCF_002878395.1 Capsicum annuum | reverse complement strand
TACTACACAGTCTACGACTTGCTAAGTAAGGAAACAGGTTCTTCTTCAAGTATTTGAACTTTTATGCTGATTGTTGATTTTCTTTTCTATTCATTCAGTGCGTTACTTAATCGTGCTTTGTTGTATATATGCACCCTGATAATTTCTCCTGTAGTAGAGTCCTTCTTGATTTCTGCTTCCTTCTTCTTTATTCTATCAAGTAACTTCACTCCTTATTGTAGCCGTTTCTCCTCCCCTGGTTGAATAGGACTCTTTTTGCTTTATCCTTTTTCCTTGCAGAACCCTTATCACTGTTGGACTTCTAGATCAACTCAACTTAGCTCAAACAAAGACACGCGGAGGAACTTTCTTTTTTATGTTATAGTGGCGGTAGTAGTAACGCAAAGGAAAAAGACGATCTTGATACATTGGTGAGAGGCATGTTCTATATTATGTGACCTTTATAGTTTCTATAGCACATGGTCTTTGCGATCCGCAATCGTTCCCTATTGAATTAGCTTTTGCTGTTAAGCTAGGGTCGATTTCTTATTATGTATCATAGCTAGGCCCTTCTCAATCCATCGTTTATTGATTTTGTACCCCATTTCATACTATCAACACTTTAAATGTCCACTCCTGGACAATACCTGGAGACTAACCCCACACCAGTTGTAGGAATAAGAACTTGGACTCCTTATATGGTCCTCGGCTATCTTCACCTCTTGGGCTAGCTAGTTTGCACGATTCGAGTTATCCTGTTAGGTCCTAGATCTATTTAATATCGATAAACATATTTTTACTAACTTCTTGAATTATGATTAGATTTTGATTACATATTTAACTCATTGACCCAGAGAAAGTGTTGAGTTGACCAAGAATTGACTTTGATTCTATGTATCTTAAAATTATGGGACAAATCAAGATAAATCCATGTACTCATTGTGGAGAATATAATTTGAGGAATCTACAAAAGATTAAAACACAACTAATTCGCTCCCTTAACAATATGGTTATAATTGATTGTGTTTTCTTGTCTTAGCATGCTTTCAACATTCCTTGGAGAAGATTAGATACTTGTTGTAGCCCATCTATGGCTTAAATTGAATAAGCAGATGACTAGCTAGTTGCAACAGATGACACATTTGTTTCTATTGTCAAACAATTGGAGACATCTGTTACGACAAATGATCAACCTGTTGCAACATATGACGTATCTGTTGGAGAAATCAAACAGATATATACATCTGTTGCAAGAGATTGCCAGTATGTTGTAATTTATCTAACAGAAAGAATATATTTTGCAACAGATTACTCATCTAATAGATTTATTTTAAAGCAATTTTCTTTTCTTTTCGAGATATAATAATTTAAAAATAGGTCCCTCCTTACAAATATGGATGATCCAGATTCGTACAAGAATATTCATATCGAGTCCTTGCATTAACTTTAAAGGCAGTTTGATGAACTCCAGAGAGATCTGGCTGACTTCAGAGCAAGGCTGCCGGATGAAAAATGTCTGATTGACAATAATAATAATAGTAGTAATAATAATTAGATAATATTTTTTATTTTAGTGCATGTATTTTCCTCTTTTTGTATATCGGATCTACCCAAGGGATTCAAAAATCTATGTTTCATTTGGTGGTCGACTTTGAATTTTTAATTCTTTTTGTTTATTCCTTGTTCTCAACATGTCGACGGTTGGTGGTAGGGATTGAGAAATTTGTATTAATACAGGTTAATCTGATGCGACAGATCGATCATATGTTGCGCCAGGCGGTTATTAATAAAAAAGAGTTATTGTTGTTATTGAGAGGTGAAAAAGCCATGACTTTTTGATTATTTAATGTGAAAAATATTTCGTAAATAAATAATAAGAAAATAAATTATAAATATAATTCATAACCGTAAAAGAACGGTTATTTAATTTTAATAACTGATCGTGACTTTTCACCATCTTTATTTTTGAATTTATTTTTTAAAATTATTTATTATATAATAAAAATGTCACAATATTGGATGAATTAACTTATATGATGATTGTTAAGAAAAATAAGGTGAAGGTCGGTCGTGACTTTTTGTCTAAAACAAAAACACATATATTCATCAGTGTTGCCGATGCATCAAATTCCCCATCTGTTGTGACTGATGTATCAGCTGTTAGAAAAAATCAAA
>NW_025842769.1:0-4070 GCF_002878395.1 Capsicum annuum | reverse complement strand
CCTTAAAGTGTTTCAAGAATTGTTCTTATATTTCCATGTTATTGGAATTCTAAAGTTTATTGATGATAAGCCTATCAAGATTTCAAGAAAAGATTGAGTTTTTATTTCAAGTTAAGAAAGAAATCCACATTCATGTTGAATTAAGTTGAAGGGGTAGAATATTGGCTCCCACTGTATATTGTTGAACTATTTAAGGTGGATTTTCTTTAAAATTTTGAGCTAAGTAAGGGAGTAGTATTTAGCACCGAGCGAGAAGTGTGGGTTTAGTGCATCCTACTTCCATAGAACTACATGCCCCCTTAGGTTTCTGATGTACCCCAAGAGAGTAAAGATAATGATCACTAAAGTTTAAGATCCTACTCCGATGGCAAGGATAGGACAGCTCTCCCCAACGTGGGTAAGACGTTGGACTCTATGTAGCTCAAATGGTTTATGTCGGTTATAATAAACTCCCTAAGTCTCCCTATCCTAAAGTTAATAAGTATTAAAGTCCCAAAGAAGACCCCTACTATTGTAAGATAAAAGTATTTATTTTGAAAGTTTTGGTTTTTAAGATTCCCAAGTATTTCGAGTTTCATAAGAGCCTAAAATTTACAAGTCTTAAACTATAAAGTTTAGGGATTCCAAAAGTATAAGTTCTTGCTTTCATGAGATTAAAGTGTGATGACTCACCTGATTTATATTATATGTTTTCCTGATTCATGATTATGAGAATTTACTTCAAGCCTTGAGAGTCATCTGTTATAGCATCCATGATTTCTATAAAGATTATGATACTGAATATGTTTAAATTGCATACACCCTCATATACTCAGTACATTCCCAAAGTGTTGACCCATATATATGTCTATGTGCTACATTGTCTCATAATGTAGGTACAAGTTGTAGTGCATATATCATATTCAGTCAGTTCGCAGCTCTCAGTCAGCAGGTGATGAGTCATTTTGATTCAAGGGATTAAGTCAGTTATACTATTTGAGAATGATTGTATTTTCTTTTATTTATTAAAGCCGTATTGATGGCAGAGTATGACCTCTTGATTTGAAGTTTTCTGGTTTGGATAGCTAGGAGTCATGACTCGGCTACCTAGAGTCAGTACTAGTAGAGGCTTCATAGACAATCAGTAGAAGTTTATGTATTTAGTTTCAATTTTGTTGTAAAAGAAGAGTTGTAATCTTGTAAATTCATTTTGTATTGAGCAGATTCATAGAAAAGTTATTTTCCGCATTATTCTTTCATATTTATGCACTTTATTCGGTTGCTTATGAGTTATGCTAGTATAAGGGTTAGCTTGGGGTCACTTGTGACCCTAAGCACCGTGTGACATCTCGAGACCCATTTTGGGGGCATTACAAACTTGGTATCAGAGTTCAAGTGTCCTAGGGTGTCTGTGAAGCCATGTCTAGTAGAGTCTTGCGGAACGGTACGGAGACGTCTGTACTTTTCTTTGAGAGGGTACAAGGCATTTTAAGAAAAGTTTCCTTTCTTTCCTACTCTAGATCGTGCAGTAAAGTTATTCTTTCAGAATCTCCTTTTTATTCGTATATTACCCCAAAATTCCTTATCTATGCATTATTCTTGAGATATCATGATCAGCAAGTTCCTCTTTCTCCCCAGATAATGCTCTCAGATTTACTAGCAGAAATTTTAGAAGTTACACTAAGCAACTTGAGAGGAGCCTTCTAGTGTGTTATAAGTCTCTCAAGATCAGAGTTATGTCCTCACTCTTATGAGTCATGCAAGTAATACAGAATAAGATATGTATTCTTAGATCATTGAATATTGTGTGTCAAGTTTTTATCTCTTGTAACCTTGTTATATTGTTTTGTTGAAAAATCAAAGTCTAGTGAAGCCGTGTGAGGCCTATTTTGATTCACTATCATAGTTGATTTGTTATCCATATCATTTTCTTGTTCAAAACACAAAATCAAAGTCTAGTGAAGCCATGTGAGGCCTATTTCGATTCACTAGCAACTTATTGTTCTTGTGTTGGTTGAAACTGGTGGTTTAGAGGTGTAGTGACAAGAAGGGTGGTAAGTGCGATTTATTGAATATATGTATTGCCAAATCTTTTAGCATAAGATTGAGTTAGTAATAAAGTGATATGTCCTTTTTGCATAAGATTGAGTTAGTTAAGGTGAATTGTTGTTTACTTGAAGTATGAAAAGAGTTGTTGACGGTGTTTGTTGTGCTACAAAAGTATAGGTTATTGATAAAGGTACTTGGTTGATGAGTGTTGTTGATTAAGGCATCTCGGAGAGTGCAAAAAAGAGTTAGTTGGAACTTATAGAGCTATGAAAGAAGTTAGGTGTATAGATGGATGAATAGTAATGATATGTAGAGGGAGGATGTGTTAATGGGTTTTAAATAAGTAGACCATAGGATTGTGATTGATCAATATTGTTATGGGATTTTAGTGGGTTAATGTTTTTAGATGTTTGGCATGTAAGAATATTGTGTGAATTTATGATTCATCAAGGCTAGAACTAGACACTAAGTTTGAATAGTAGAGGGTGATCAAGGTAGGTATAATGATTGATGTGTTTGTGAAGGTTAGCTGCATGGAAGTGATCTAATAGGCTTGAACAGTGTATGTAAGAGCTTAAGTTTATGTGATTCGTAATCAAGTTTGATGTTGTATGTATGATGTAGAGGTACGCCCAAGGTGCTATGGGGCGACATTAATTTCGAGGATCATTACGTGTGGTGTAGTTAGTAGTAGCGTGGGGTTACTAGATAGAGGAAGACTAGTTGGATAATGTATGATGATCTTGATAGCTAAGCTAAGGAGTTATGATTGAAGATGTTGAACCTGTTAAGTATGATTTTGATTTTTTCCATGGTTTAGAAATATAAGTTTACAGGCGTGATACTGGTAGGCTATGACAAAAGTTGTGTGGTCCGTCAAAGGTTTGGAGATACCTAGGTTAAGCATTAGAATCGAAGTTTGAAATTTTGAAGATTGAGTTAATAGAAATAAGAGTTGAAACACTAGATGGTATGTACTCCGACTATAGGAATGCTCATTCAAGTTCGAATTTAGTAAGTGTTCAAGTATTATATGATAACTATTGGGGCTATTGAAAGATAATGTGTATCTCAAAAGGTAGTATTATAAGTTTTTTTTACGCTTTCAGGTATAGTCTTTCGGGTTAAGTTCTTTTCTTCAAGTGCATTATTATATTCCAGACTCTAGAGCAGAGTGATTGAAGTTAGACTAAAGATTATATAGTGGTTCCCAGCCTTAGAGTGACGACTTAAGTCTAAGGGGAAGATGATAGAACGAGTAACCAAGTCAAGTTTTCAAATTCTAGTAGATATGCCAGTAAGTTGTAGCATAGCCATGAGAAAGAATGATGCTCAATCTATTCTTAACTCAACCGTTTACTTCAGTTATTCTGATATCTTCTCATGCCTTACGTTTCAGTTCCATGATCTTAATTCATGTTCGCGCATATAATAGAAAATTATGGACTCTCCTTGTCCCTAAAATGAGGAGTTTCAGTTCTTTCAGCAGTTGGAATCACATTCCATAAGTTACGAGCTCCAAATTTAGGTCATGCAGCTCATGAATCATGTACTCAAGCTTTACGGTATATTCAGTTCAAGTACACAAGTAATAATTTTTATGTCCAGTGAAATTTGAATTGATATCATGTATGTCCTCAGATCAAACTTCTTTGATAAGTTCATGATACTAAATATTCTATTCCTCAAGCCTCAGTTGAGTGTCAAGTTATACACAGTATTTCTTTATTCTTCAGGTCCTCACGTTCTAATCTTTTAGTTACCTTTCCTTAGTCATGATTGTGGTGATGAATAGTTGGTTACATGGGAAAGAGTAAGCATTTCTTGTTGATGAAAGATCGTTGTATGCTTATTTAGCTAAGACAGTCAAGTGGGAGGGAAAATGGAAGCCAAGTCTTTGATTTATGTCATGGCTAGTTGAAGTTTTATGAGCTATATTTTGAGGAAAAGTTTTGCGTGCTTGTTTTATGTAAGTCTATGAGTTTGAAAGAATTTTGAGGTGAAGTTTTGTGTATGGCTTGGTAAGTTGAGAATACTTTTAT
>NW_025842768.1:0-1240 GCF_002878395.1 Capsicum annuum | reverse complement strand
TCAATCATCCCATCATAATTTATATCGATAGTTATCATGACGACATAATTTTTGCATTATTATTATTTCTCACTCTCTATATATATACATATATTTTTATTGAAAATGAAAAAGAAATAATTTGTATACGATATACCCAAAACTCAAGTTGAATAAATTTCAAATATATATTTCAAAGAAAAATCTTTGACAATTTTATTTATTGAGCAAGTTTACTGAGTTTTATTCACTACAATGATAAAGCTAGAAAACTATCTTCTTGTCAAATTTAAACTGAAGCTCATTGTGAGAAGTGGGAAGCACAACTACAAATATTAACCAATTCTTTTGGAATCTTTTGATTAACCCCTGTCCTATGATCATTATTCTCCCAGCTCACTCCCACAAGTTATTATTGTTGCTTAATTATCATAATAGTAGAACAAATATAGTGTTTCTATTTAATTATTAAAAAAGGCTAAATTAAACTAAATTCTACATCTTAATTATTTTATCCATATCTAGTACTACTATAGAACTTTAATGGATTTTCTAGATATCTTCACCACTAGCATGTCCTTCTAACAACTGGCTTTTATCATAATAGATCCAGAAACTAGTAAACCAACAATTTATTGTACAAATTCCAGAAATCAAAAAATATAAATTTAGTGTGCGAATTACATATCAGCTTTTTTAAATCAAAAATTAAATAAAAATTAAAAATGGAGAAGAAGACTACTAAGAATGATGACGAGGCTTCGAGAAAAGGCAAAAATTCTTACCTGTTGAGAGCAAAAACAAAAATCTTCTTTGTTCTCTACAGAATAACTAAAGAAAACATAAGTAAATTTGTGTTAAAAACGAAAATCATAAGTAGAAGCAAATCTGTCTTAGAGGCAAAACACACCTCTTCTAACTTAAAAATGTTGTGGTCGCCGACGCCGTTAAGACTCCACCAATTTCATCGTCATCGTCGCCGTTAACAGTCGACCAATACCGTCATCGTTGTTGATGTAGTCGACATAGCTTAGAGAGAGAGGAGGGTTAGAGAGTAAGAGAGAATTGGAAAGGTGGCATAGAAAGAATGACTTATAACTTACATAATAACATTTCTAACTACTTCAGTCAGTACCTATTTTAATAAAATTAATTATTTAACGTTTTCGACTACAGTAGTCGGAAATACATTTAATAATTTATTTAAATAGTTATTTAATTTTTGTATAAGGGTTTGATTATATGTTAAATAATATATTTA
>NW_025842767.1:0-1140 GCF_002878395.1 Capsicum annuum | reverse complement strand
TTCCAGTAGTTCTTGAAGACTACAGTGATGCTACTTGAAATTTTGATCCGAATTACTCTAAATTTATTACTGTTTGAATTTTCACTTTGGCTAGAGTAACAATAACTTGGAGATCAAAGAAGTAGACATGTATTATTCAATCAATAATGGAATAAGAATTTATTGCTATGTCTTGTGTTGGAGAAGAAGCTGATTCAAAAGAAAAAACAAGTCAAGTTACAATTGTGAAGCACAACAATAAAATTTTCTTTTTTCCTAGATAGTGAGTAGATGTGTATGAGTTGAGATTCTTTACTCTTGGTAAATTTATAAAATCGATCTCGATTGAGTAAATAATAAGACTCTTGATAGATTTGACAGTATCCCTACAAAAGAGAAGAATGAGACTATTTTCTCTTAATCAGTCTATACATCGATTCCGTTTGGAGTGTGTAAGAACACTCTTGATAGATTTACCGATATTTTAATGTAAAGGAGGATGAGATTAATTTCTCTTAGTGAAATTCATAGACTATATGGTCAGAGTATGCAAAATTACTCTTGACGAATCCACCGCACTAAGTGCGACGTGGAGGCCTCTTCAATAAGCTTTTAACAGGGAAATCTTAAAGCACTTAGCTAAAAGAATTCAGGACACATGGCTGTAAGGTGTCAAAAGATTTTGATTTTCACCGGAACATAGTAATATGCGTGGAGTATGTTCTACTTCATTCAATAAACTACTTAGTTCAAGATTTGTTCACTAAGTAGTCAAAGATTTAGTTGAATCCCATAGATAAAGTTTTTATTAATTCTTCCGTTTGCTCGTGGGAGAGACTCCAACTATCTTCAAGAAGCATATTATCTTGCTTCTAAGCCAAGCAAGTTTTATTTTGAATTTCTTGTACAATTATCATTATTATTCTAACATTTCTAGTTAGAAATTTAGCTATAATTATATGTCTTTAAGTTATTAATAAAATAGTTTTCTTTAACAATACAATTGTAATATTTTTTCTCTTTTAAGTCTTTCTCTGTTGTTTCTTTAATTTCAAAGCTAAGAACAACAAACACATTTAAATACGAAAAGGAGAAAGTAACATATAGAAATAGATTGATCATCAAAGTAGATCCATATGTTTATTTGAGCATATAAGTGTG
>NW_025842766.1:0-1840 GCF_002878395.1 Capsicum annuum | reverse complement strand
TGTCTACTACTTTGTGTGAAAACACATGGTGTTTACATTCAAAGGGGGCATGATGTTAGACACTTAATTTTGTCCCGTCGATAATATTTCTTACTCCGATATTACACAATCTAACCCCATTTTTATAATTTTTCCCTAAGAAAATAAATAACCACCTCATCTTTTACTTATTTATGTATTTATTTTTATTTTTTTTTATCCAAATAATAAGTCATAACAAACTTTGTCTCATTCTAATATTCCAACAACCCACCCAATTAAAAAACAACACCTCACCCCTCACCCAACTACCCTCACCCCTACCCTCACGTGACCCCCTCCTTTTTCTTGGCCATAAAGGAAATATATACATTGAGGAAACTTCCAGGAAGGGATCACAACAACTAGGAGGGACCACTTTTATTTTATTTTCTTGAACAATATATATTTTCCATCACACAAGAAAAAGGGGGACATTCTCACACAGTTTTTATTTTGTTTTTTCCATTTTGGAGCTCTTTCTTCTTCACGAAGACACAACAAAAACTCCATACATGCACAAACCACATGGGATTCTTGCATAAAACACACAAAATACACTGATTCACACAAAAAACACAAAGACCTACCATGAACAGAGAGAAAACCCTATAGAAAGAGAGATTTGAGCATGAGAGAGGAGAGAAAATGTATGCGAGAGAGGGAGTAAAATGTGGGAGCTGAAAAAGAAGAGAAAAATCGGAGAGAAATAGTTATTCCGGTGAATTCTCGCTGGAATCGCCAATCGAAGAACACTGCTAGTCATCGTTGTTGTTTCGGCTGATTCTCGCCGGAGAACATCATCAACCGTCCAAAATTCATCGAGATTCGGTCTGTTTCCGTCCAATTTCACTGAAAATTTCAACAATCTGTCAAAACCCTCTTTTCCCGTCACTGTTTCAAGCCTATCAGAGTTTGCCACTCCAGTCGAATCATCGTCTAAAATCGATCAAAAAAAAGAAAAAAAACTGCGTTGTTCCTTTGTCCTCTTCAAACAGTCCGAGGAGGTCGAGACATGACGAGTTGACCGTGAAGGTGGATTTGTTGAGGTTCCGTGGCTTTGTGAGTTCTGATCCATCTTGGTTGTTCGAAATAAAATCGTCAAATTGAGGTCCAATTCTACTTTCTTCATCTTTTTATTTCATTGTTTATTCTATTTGGAACATGATATGAATTGTTGTTGTTACGATTCTGTGATTCATTTTGTGATAATGGACGGCGTGTTGAAATGACACTTTATTGATATTTAGAATGGATTTTGGTCGAGAATCGAAAATTGATAAAAGTGATTATTATGGTATTTTGATTCATTGTTGATGTTGAACGTTATATGTCGTCGAGCGGGTAGGAAAACAGTAGGCTTGGGTAGGGAAATTTAGAATTGGTGAAATTGTTGGAGTGTTTGGAATATTTGTTGGATGTTTTTCTGGTTTATCTCATGAAATTGACATCGTATTCATTTGTCGGGGAATGACCTGAAGGAATTGTATTTATTCATCGGGGATTGCTCCGACGTATCATGTACTCGGAGGATGCCCGTGATGAAGGCCCAAAGCATTGGGTAAGGCATTAGAGCGTAGTTTGGTGTAGGTTAGCGTAGGTTTACTTTTCAGTACCTTTTTCATTTCGGGTTGTAATAATTGGATTGTATACTATATTTTGGGATTCGTTTGTTTTGTTTGTTTTATTGATCGTTTTATGTGTTTTGTGTGGTTTATACATTCGTAGTGTCAAATTAGCCGATATACTCCGCCAAGAGACCGTGGTCGAACCATGGGATCGAGGGGTGCCTAACACCTTCCCCTCGGTCAACAGAATTCCT
>NW_025842765.1:0-5522 GCF_002878395.1 Capsicum annuum | reverse complement strand
TTACAACAATCATTAGGGAATTAGTGGAGAAATTTAATATATTAAAACATTAGGTAATGATTGTCAATCATTGGCACTAATGTTAAGGTTCATGTTAGGTTTATGTGAATATGAGGGAATCTGAATTTTCGTACATTGCTTACGCTGCTTCCGATTTGGGTATTAGAGAAATTAAAATTTTGGTCAGGAAATTTTAGAGTAGGAATTTATAAATGAGTGTTATTAGATTCATACTCTTATGTAGATTATATATTTGAACAAATTTTGATCATTTGGGAGACTTTACGGAAGGGCAAGACCATTGTAAAGTAGCTTGCATTTGGTTTCTTCGATTGAGGTAGGTTACGATTTAATTGGAGTTTAGATTCAACTTAATTGTGTGTATGCTCCTAAATTGGATACTTGTGGATTGATATTCGGACATGCTTGAAATTGTTGATGTTTGGATTGTTGATTCGTGTATAAATGTTTATTGAAAATTTACTTGATGGAATTGTCTTATGACTTTAAGTGTACTTGAAAACTTTGTGCATTGTGTTGTATGCTGTTAGGTTGTGTAAATTGATATTGATAATACTTGTTTATATTTATGTTGGATCGGGTACCACGCCGGTACGTTTATATTTATGTTGGATCGGGTACCATGCCGGTACATTTATATTTATGTTGGATTGGGTACCACACCGGTACGGTACATGAACATAGATTGTTCCCTGAAGGTCATGACTATTTGGGCAAAATTAAGTCCCATAGCATGTGTGTACATATTTGTGTTGATTTTGTGGATGTTTACAGTATGGTTGATACTCTTGATGGTTATGTGGCTTATCTATGAGCACTGTTTGACCTGTTATTGTTTTATTGTTGATTCATTGAGAATTTGCTATGTGTTGATGCCTGTCTACTTGTTATTTGATTTATGTTGTGTACATGTTATTAAGTTGAGTTGGCCTATGATACCTACCAGTACATAGTGGTTTGTACTGATACTACCATTTACTCTTCTTTTGTTGAGTGCAGAAATTATTCTAGAGGCTCATACATGATCTCACCTCTAGAGTTTGATAGCAGATCTTGATCTAAGGGTGAGCACTCTGTCCCCAGGCTTTCATGGGTCATCTTATTTGTTCTTGTCCATCATTCGGGCAATGAAACATTCTTTATTTATTTTATTTTGGGATATCTCTTTAGACATGATCTTTGTTAGTAGTTCTTGTACGATGACTATTGGGTCTTGGGAATTTCAGTTAGTAGATTGTTTGGTTCCCGCGCTACTGATGATTAATCCCAAATTATTATTGTTAAGATGGTTTTATGAAAATATCCTTTTAATATTGACTAAGTGATTGGGTAATGGTTTGATTTAGATGGTTCTCCCATAGGAAGGTTAGTATGGGTGCCACTCATGGCCATTTTGGTCGTGACAAATTAAAGTTGGTATGAGAGTTGTAGGTTCGTCGATCTTATCGTTCAAGAATATGTCTAGTAGAGTCTTGCAAAATGGTACGAAGAGGTCCGTACTTTTCTTCAAGAGGCTATAGGACGCTAGGAAAACTCAAATTTTTCTTTCTTACATGCTATTACTTGAAGTCAATTGGTATCTGGTGATTCCAATTAGTATCTGTTAATAAGAGCAATGTCAAGTAGAGTTTCGATGATTGGTGTGTAGGGCCCCCACACCCAATCTTCGTTAGGCTGTGAGGCATGTAGAAGTCATTTTCATTTCTTTCTCTCAATCATGTCTTCCTAATCTTGGACTACTAGATTGAATCCAATTGGTATCCAGACAATTCCAATTGGTATCTTAATAATTTTGAATAAAAATCTAGAAGATTTCAATTGGTATCTGTTAATAAGGTCTAAAAATTATTGTTAATAGGTAAAGAGTTGTGAAAGTTGTGAACTTATTGATTGCTTGTGTTTGATATTTGAGTAAACTTGTTTTGCTAGATTTTTGTCATTGTTGTGAATTGTTTTTGTTAAGTGAAGAAAATGGACGAAGTTATTTTTGTTGATAAATCTAATGGGATTATTTGATTTCTTTTTATTGTGAAACTAGAAATTCTATGGTGCTTACTTATTTTGGTACTATTACACTGATGAGATTGATGGTATGAGAATTGAGAGGATGATATGAGAATGTGATGTCGAGAAAAGATGATGAAAAAGTGATATGAATAAAAGACTGAGGTGATATGTGTTTTTCGTAATGAGAGGTTTTTGTTAATGATATTATGGATGAACCCTTGTGTAGTTCAATTATTTGATATTATTTGGGGATCCTTGTGTGGTCCGGCCATTGAGATTGTATTTAAAGTTTTTGTGCAGTTCTATTATTGAAATTATAATGGGTTCTTTGTGAGGACTAGCTAAGTGACATTATCTTTGAGTTCGTTATGTGAACGAATTCTTAATGCTTGGCAAAATAATGAGTTTTAAATAAAAGTGACAAAAACTAGTAGAGGTTGTTGATACCTACAGAATTTGATCGATGACTTGTCTGGAATGTGATATTGGTGATGAGACTGTCAATGACCTATAATCAATTTATTTTGTTTGGTCTTGCTTATGTGCTAGTGGTGTGGGGACCACTCTTGAGGTGATTAAGAGTTAAGTAAAGCCCGTAATAAAAATATTGTTAGGTAGAAATAAGAATGACTCTATATATCTTAAATTGGTGTTAGCGATATAAGAGTGGTTTGACTTGACCATGAAGTGTTTGTCGTTGAAAAATATTGAGTTAGTGATTGTCAAGACATAAGTTGTAACTTGGATTTATGTATTAGGAACAATTTTGAGAAGCTGAATTATTATTGACTTGACCTTGTGGTTGAATTATACATTTGTATGTCCCACAAAGTTGGCTGATATATCACACTTTTAGAGGATAGTAATTTCCATGATAGTGGTCATGCAAATCAAATGGCTTAGTTACGTTCATAAAATAATTAAGGATGATCCTGAATGGGAGAATAAATGAATTATTAAATGGCATGATTGATCTTTCCTTGAGTGATACTTGACGGATATTTCTTGTTGAGTGGTTAATGTATGATGATTAGATGGATATTAATAGTTTCGTGGAGGATAATGTGTTATAGGCTTTGATTCAGTGGGACCCGTAAAATGGCATGTTTATACCCCTTTTTAATCCTATTGGTTTTTCTCTCAAGTTTAGATTAGTTGAAGCGTGGTTATGATGTAAACCTATGTTTGGGATGTGGTTTTAGTATTTGAAGCATGATTTGTATATTTAGCCTTATTGGGCTAGTGTGGTAGTCTTGAAATCGTAAGTTGGGTAGAGTTGACTTGAGTACCTTGTTTCTAGTCGAAGCTACTATCTTAGGCTTGAATATGGCTTACTTGATATCTAGAAGATGAACTAGATACCTTAGCCTAGTTTGGAACATAGTGTGCCTAATTATGGAAATTGAGGATTAAAAGTGGATCGCCTGGCCCACTTAGTCCTAAACTTGTGTTAAGTCTTGTGGACTTAGTTGCGGATGTTAGACATAGATGAGGTTAGTAAACCTTAGAATAAGGTTACTTTGTAACTTGGTAACTTGTATTGATGTTTCCGGATTGTGGTTTTTGAGTTATGATACTTCCTGTGGAAGTGATATTGGGCATTTAGAGATGATATTCCTCCTAGCTACGTTATGTGGCCTATAGAGATGCTATTTCCTTTTAGATATGCAAATTGGCCTAGAGAGGTGATATTCCCCGTAGTCATGATGTAGGACCTATCGATATAAGATATCCTATAGACGATTACATGTCTATCTATATTATTCCTCTAATATGTGAGATACCTCGTATATGTGAGATGATTAGAGATATGCTTCGGTTTATAAATATGATTATCGATATGAGTTTCAGATATGTATAGGCCTAAGACAGTGATTTTGATGTTGTGACTATTACGGATAAATTAATAGGCCAAGGGTTGTGTTATGACAATGATTGAATATCCGAGGAGTGTTTATCAGTGTAAAGAATACGATTATAGTTTATGACTACGTATATGTTGTATACACATCTCTCCGGTATGGGACGGAGGAAGATGCGGTATATTGCTTACGAATTTATAGATTGGATACTGATGATGGCTAGGAATCTAATATATTAGTTAATGATTCTTGCTTAGTTGAAATAAGGTAGCTAGCGATGGTTAATGCGTGACTTATGGTGAGGTCGGATCTTGCATAGGTGAAGATCAGTTGGTATTGATGACTGAGTTTGTGATGTTGATTAGTCGATAAACGAGGAGTTGTGTGTTAATGAGGCTAGATAATAAAAAATGTTGGTAATAAGAGGTGACTAGTTAATAACTTTAAATAGTTGCTAAATAGTTAACTAATGAATAGTTAAGCAAGGATTAGTTGGTAAACAATGGTTAGATAATAAATGGTGTCAGTTAATAAAGATGGTTAGGTGACAAGTAGTAATGTGTTGTCTAGTAATGATTAACGGATATAGGACGATAAGTTGATAATAATGAATGGTAGATAAATGACGGTTTTAGTCTAGTGATGAACCTTGACTAGATATTATATGTTGGCTATTAAATAAATAGCAGTTAGTTGTTATCCCATGAATACAGATTATGTGAAGGATAATGTTTAGGCTAATAACTAGAGGTTATTTGATGACTAGCGAACTGGTGATTCTATTATAATAAGTGTTGGTTAGCTAATAACGAGTAGTTGGGAAGTATTGACTATATAGATATACTATGAATAATGTGTTGATATCCGGCAAGGCCGGAGGTTGATTATGATGATGATGGTCCTGGTGAGGACAGTTATGATGAGTTGTGATATTGATTGTGTATTTTGTATTCATCCCTGCGCGTGCATCGCCTATCACCAGTATGCACTTATATTTATCAGCCAGTATAGAACAGTTGCATATATATGGGTGAAGAATATGCCTTGTGTTGTTGTATGCTGACTGAACCTTTCGAGTCTGGGGCGGTGGGGGTAGCATAGGCTCTGATAGGTATTTGGTTGTCCGTAAGTTGAGGATTAAGGAGATTGCGTCTGTGAAAGTCTAGTGGAAGAATCATCCTTTTGAGGAGGCCATTTAGGAGACCGAAGCAGACATGCGCAGTAAGTATCTGCATTTTTTTGTTGATTCATTAATTCCTTGTTTTCCCTGATTGTCTCTTGTTGTCGTTCGGGGATGAACGGTTGTTTAATTGGTATCTTCAGTAATGACCCTCCCGGTCATTTTTGAAATTTTCTCATATTCCCTATTTTAGCTCTCCCCGTAGTTGGTGTACGTGAATTATAATTCATGGAATGAGTAGTATCAATTCTTGAGGTGTTCAAAAGTAATTTGAGTCATTACGTAGGTTCTTGAGCTTTAATAAAGTTAAGCTTGATAACGGTCAACTTTTTTCAAGACAACCTCGATTTAGAATTTTGATATTTTAATAGGTTCGAAATGTATTTTTTTTAGTCAATTTATAAATTTAATTTATTTCTACGAAACTCAAAACTAATTTCGAGCATTTTTAA
>NW_025842764.1:0-2266 GCF_002878395.1 Capsicum annuum | reverse complement strand
GCGTATGCAACCAAAGAATTACTTAATTGTCAAACACTTGGAGAAAACGTTAGCCCAAATCTTTTTCTTGGCACTATTATTGAGCTCGCAATACCACTGATAGGCTCTGTCGAATGTCTTGGAGGAAGTGTATGTTCCCATAGGAACGAGCGTTGATAATTTGGCTGCGATGATAGGGAACATTATGGGGAACCATCACATATAATTTAGTGATGAAGAGTTGTCGTTTAAAGGAGCAATGCACAACGAAGTCATGGATGTCCTCGTCATTTGTCGAGGTTATACAATTAATCAAGTATTAATAGACGATGGATCTGATGTGAATATTTTTCCCCTCTCCACGTTGGTCCAAATAGGCTATGATCTGGGGAAAATTCGTCAAAGTCACGTAAATGTGAGAGCATTCGATGGAGGGCAGAGAGATACTATAAGAGAGATTGATTTGCATATCCAAATGGGGCCTGCTGAGTTTAAGACTAAGTTTTATGTTATGGATATCCATCCTAGCTACAACCTGCTTTTGGGAAGACCATGGATACACGGGGAAAAGGAAATTTCATCACCCCTTTATCACTTATTGAAGTTCATATGGAAAGATCATGAAGTAGTCATCCAAGGAGAAGGAAGTCGAGCGGACCGTCCCAATGGTTATGTGCTGGTGATTGAAGATATTCCAAAAGGTATTAGTTTCTATACAGTGAAAATTGTAAATGGTGCGAAAAAAGATTCGACACCCAAAAATCAATGCCTTCTGTCTACAAAATGTTGCAACTATGATGTTAAGAAATGGGTTTGAACCAGGTCGAGGCTTGGGCAAGAATTTACAAGGAATTATCGAGCCTATTGTGATCCCAGAGAGAAGCTCTAAGCACGAGTTAGGGTATCAGCCTACCAGAAAAGATAGGGTTGTTTAGCCCCTTAGCACTCCTGTTCCAGTCATTTCCCGTACGAGAGATGTCAGATGATGGTGGTATTAGGGATGGGATAGGAGATTTGTTTGAAGGATACAATGATGTACCAGAAGATCTCCCAGAGTCCAGTGGGGTGAAGCAAATTGCGCCAGGGGAGGCTTTGCAAAATTAGACCTCCACTCCACTCATAACCCATCGCCCGTCGTGTAATAGTAGCTTAAAACCTACCAATATTGTGTCATATCAAATCCTGAACGAACAAAATAAAGAGGACAATGATGGTTAGAAGGACGATGATGAGGAATGGTTAGGTAAAGATATGGAGGAATTTGAGAATCATGAAAAACCCAATCTAGAAGAAACTGAAACAGTCAACTTGGGAGATCACGATGAAATCAAAGAGACCAGTATCAGTGTCCACCTGTTGCAAGAGTATATCGACGTGTTTTCTTGGTCCTATGATGATATGCCAGGGTTGAGCACCAGCATTGTGTCACATAAATTACCGATAAATTCTGAGTTTGATCCAGTCAAGCAAAAACTGAGAAAATTCAAGTCAGATTTAACTCTAAAGATCAAGGAAGAAGTAATAAAACAAATCTAGTCTAAGGTTGTCGAGATCACAAAATGTCCGACATGGTTGGCCAACATCGTCCCTGTGCCAAAGAAGGACGGCAAGATTCGGATTTGTGTTGACTATAGAGACTTGAACAGAGCCAGTCCTAAAGATAATTTTCCATTGCCCAACATCCATATTCTTATTGATAACTGTGCGAAACATGAAATGCAGTCATTCGTTGATTGTTTCACCGGCTATCATCAGATACTGATGGATAAGGAAGATGCAAAAAAAATAGCTTTTAGTACGCCCTGAGGTGTTTATCATTACAAGGTAATGCCGATTAGTCTCAAGAATACAGGTGCAACATATATGAGGGCCATGACGATGATTTTTCATGATATGATCCATAAGGAGATTGAGGTGTACGTGGATGATGTAATTATTAAATCCCGCGAGAGTTCGGATCATCTAACTCATCTGGAGAAATTCTTCAATTAAGAAGGTACAGTTTGAAGTTAAATCTTGCTAAGTGTACTTTTGGTGTGCCATCAAGGAAGTTGCTGGGGTTCATAGTCAGCAGAAGGGGGATCGAGCTAGACCCATCCAAAATCAAGACAATTCAATACTTGCCACCGCCGAGGACCAAGAAAGAAGTTGTGAGTTTCCTGGGTCGTCTGAATTACATTAGCAGATTCATCGCTCAATCAACAGTCATATGCGAGCCAATTCTCAAGATGTTGAAGAAAAATGCACTGAATAAGTGGACAGAAGAATGTCAGAGAGCTTTTGATCA
>NW_025842763.1:0-1275 GCF_002878395.1 Capsicum annuum | reverse complement strand
AACTTTGTTTGATTTCCTTGAACCTAGCTCTTGGGATCTCCAGTCTGCTAGGTAGAGTTACCGCTATGCTGACTTGTCTTAGGCCTTAAACCCATTCCCTTGGATGTCCTTTCCACTCCTTCTCTAGATAGGCCTTTTGTAAGTGGATCCGACATATTATCCTTTGACTTTACATAGTCAACAGTGATAATTCCACTAGAGAGAAGTTTCCTAACGGTATTATGTCTTCGTCGTATGTGATGAGATTTATCGTTGTACATCATGTTCCCTGCCCTACCTATTGCCTCTTGGCTATCACAGTGTATACATACTGGTGCCACTGTCTTGGAACAATAAGGAATATCTTCTAAGAAATTTCGGAGCCATTTTTCTTCTTTACCGGCTTTATCCAATGCGATAAATTTAGATTCCATTGTAAAGCGAGCAATACAAGTCTGTTTGAATGATTTTCAAGAGACTTCTCTTCCATCGATAGTAAATACATATCCACTTGTGAATTTTAATTCGTTCGATCTAGTGATCCAATTTGAATCACTATATCCTTCAAGTATCGCAGGATATTTATTATAATGCAAAGCATAATCTTGAGTGTATTTAAGATACCCTAAAACTCTTTTCATTGCCATCCAATGAGTTTTGTTGGGATTACTCGTGTACCGACTCAATTTACTAATAGCACATGCTATGTCTGATCATGTACAATTCATTATATACATTAAACATCTCAATACTCTTGCGTACTCCAATTGTGAGTCACTTTCACCTTCATTCTTTCGAAGTGCAAAGTTCACATTCAATGGAGTCTTGGCAATACCGAATTTTATATATTTGAACTTGTCAAATACTTTTTCGATATAATGAGACTGTGACAATGCTAAACCTTATGGATTTTGATGAATTCTTATACCTAAGATCACATCTACAACTCCAAGGTCTTTCATAATAAACTTGCTCTCGAACATTCATTTGGTTGCATTTATATCAGAAATGTCTCTGCTGATGATCAACATATCATCCACATATAAACAAACAATGACTTGGTGATTTGGAGTGTCTTTAATATATACACATTTATCACATTCATTTATCTTGAACCCGTTTGCCAACATGGTTTGATCAAACTTTGCATGCATTGTTTAGGTGCTTGCTTTAGTTCATCCAATGACTTAATAAGTCTAAACAACTTATTCTCCTTCCCTGGAACCACAAAACCCTCAGGTTGTTCCATATAAATTTCTTCCTCCAATTCTCCATTTAGAAAAGTGGTTTTCACAT
>NW_025842762.1:0-1790 GCF_002878395.1 Capsicum annuum | reverse complement strand
GACCAGGAGGTGGTTGAAGGGTGGTGGAAATATGGTTCTCCGACCATGGTGGGATAGTTAAAGAAGGGTTGGATGAGGAGTTAATTAAAGGATTTGACTCTTGGGGTTACTTCAACCTTTGTAGCGTGATGATTACTTACATGGGGGTGGAGCTGGTGTTTCTCGAAGAGATAGCCATGGCACTCTCCATAGGTTCCCCGGAGGAGGGGGGTGGATGGGAGATTCATTAATTACTTTGGTTTTAGAAGTGTTGCCGCCAATTGTATTAATGGTGTTAGGTATAGCATCTTAATTAGTAGTCATCTTACTTAGTTGAGCTATTCACGTTGATAGTTATTAATTATATGGAAGATGTATATTTGTTCCTTCAATATTGGAGGACAAGTTTTGTCTACCATAAACACCTTTATTTAAGTACTCTCTTCGTCTCATTTTTACTCGTCTCAATTTGGTATTGCACATTAATTAAGAAAAATAATTAATAATATGATTATTTTACCATAGTATCTTTATTCAGGGGAAGATCTATTAAGTTCCGTGGGGGTGACACGCCACTCGCAATCTTCGATGGAAACTCTCTCTCTATAGCTATATATATAAGAATATAGCTTAATATTAACTCTACCACCCATAATAACAAAGCACTATCTAGTGCAGGTGGCAGAATACTGATTTTGTATTCCCAAGGGCATGTGTTCGAACTTGGCTAGCAGGCGCACTTTAAAACTTTAAAACAAAGCAACAGTGCTTTAAAACTTTAAAACAAAGCAACAAGCGTGCTTGACTTTTATAGAAAATAATGATATTTTTTGACTTTTTTTATTTAATTGTTTAAAAAAGTTTAATAAATTATCTCTCATTAAAATAAACAAAAAACCCTATTTGGCTATTTCCAAATCAAAACACTCTCTTGTTCTTGACTCTTGAGGTTTGGTGCTGCTGCTCTGGTTGCTTTTTGCTCTCTCTGTAAGTTGTTTTGAAATATTATTTTGTTTCTCTTTCTTGAGCCTAGAAACCCAAATTTGAAATTATCTTTGATTTAGGAGAAAGTATTCTAATTTTGTGAATTGAGATGGAGAATTTTTTCAAGAAGGTTAATTATTCTCAATCAAGTTGAGGCAAATCTTGTGGAGACTTATTCACTTGTTTATTTACTTGTGAAGTTGACTCTAATTTTATCCGTTGCTACGGCAACTGTGGAAAGATCATTCTCTTTCATGAAACACATAAAAAATGAAGTGCGAAATAGTATTGGTGATCAATATTTAAATGATTGTTTAGTATGTTACATAGAGCGTGATGTATTTGCAAATGTGAGTAATGATGTCATCGTTAATTGTTTTCAGAATATGAAAACTCGTCGTGGAAAATTTTAATGAATTATGAATATTATATTATGATATTAGTAATATTATTGAAAGATTAAGTTTTGTCATTTTTTTTATTAATTGGTTGATTAATTGTTCTATAGATTGAAAAATGAATAATCAGATTAATTTAATCGACAAGTTTACTTGGCAGTTGGCACCCAGAGGGTCCGAATCTTGAATCTGCCTATGCCCTTATTAAATGATGTTTATATTTTAATTTGGAGAAAAAATAATTAATACTAAGGGTAAAAAAGAAAAAAAAATTATCTTCTCTTGATTAATGAAAAATGACAAGTAAAATGAGAAATTAAATTAAGAAATTTGGGACGAATAAAATGGGACTGAGGGAGTATTTGCTAACAAAAGTTTTATTATTTGTCTAATTATTATTTCCTATTTTTTAAAGCAACATGATCCTTA
>NW_025842761.1:0-4629 GCF_002878395.1 Capsicum annuum | reverse complement strand
GTAAGTCAATCCAAGTGACAATTCCACAACTCAAGCCATTTACACAAGCGGGTTAAGGGAATACAATTGCTCAAAATTAATTTCCAAGTTCAAAACATCAAATTAGGGAATTACATCGAACCCCATTCCACTTCCCACACCCATGCACCCTATTAGTTCAAAAATATTATATTCAAATTTTGAAACACTTATAAAAACCATGGGAAAATAATTCAAGAATCATCCATCTAAAACCCTCAACCCATGTGAAAAACCATATTAAAATACATACCTGTATAACCTGCAAAGAACATCAGCGACCATGTTAGCTTTACTTAATGAATTTTCATATAATAGTCTTTGAGAAACTCCAAACATCTCCTTTGCCTATCTCAACTCCTTCTGGGTGTACTACAAAAAAATTCTATCTATACCCCTCCTTGTTGTCACGAGCCAAAACAAAGCCTGATCGTAATGGGTATCCCAAGTCAATCGATGACCAGAGACCACCCCATTTGCCTAGCCAAATAGGATACAACACACTTAGTTGCGACTTAATTTCGAATATATAACAGGATAGAAAATTATAAGCCCAAAGAGATCTAGGAGTACCACTATCAATACCCAATCCATATTTATATCTACAAAGCCTATAAAAAAGGAAACAACCAACGTCGGGAAATTCCCCCAACCCTAAAATTGATAATGACAATATAAATGTGAAATCTTCAATTCTAATTTATGAAAGGAAAAACCGATTGAATGATCAAGTCTTACGGAGAATAGAAGCTCACAACTTCCCAAAAATGACTGACTCTGAGATCACTTATCACTACGCAGGAAAAGTAGAAGTGCCTTTGGACCCTACATTGTGTAGGGATACAACGTTCCAAGATAGTTAGTAGGGTGAGCACTAGCATGCAGCTCTAGATAAGGGTAATATAATATCAGTAAAATGTTTAATTTAAAACTAACTGTACATGTCTACATACATGCACTCGTATATATAATAGATGATGCGGTAGGGAAAATGTTTTACCATGCTAGTAAAATGTTATCGTACAATATGTAGCTTAATCATCATAAACAAGCACCTATTAGATATATGGGTTTAGCTCCCTCTGCTGAAAGAGACCCCGTGTGTATTAGCAACTAAGGAATGCCATGACCCCATGTTAATCCTAGATATAAAATATATAAATAGTGTGAACCATGCAAACTATCATAAAGACCAACCCTCAAGTCAGCAAGAATGAATTTCCAATATAAGTCATTCAAGACTTACATCTTAACGACTTAATTAAAAACCCCCATTAATCCAAATTAAACAACTTTGACATAACTCGTTCATTAATAAAGAAATTATACATTAAGGCATACCACAGTATTGTCAAACCATTTAGCTTGTAGGCTCATAATCATGCCATTACAATTCCATCAAATTAGGTGAATGCCTTCACCTCCTTTGTTCATTAAGTCTAAACATAGACAATAAGGCTTTCAAAATCCATGTTCATTGTATGACAATTTATGTAATGGAATAGAATAGGTAAGTCAATCCAAGTGACAGTTCCATAACTCAAGCCATTTACACAAGCGGGTTAAGGGAATACAGTTGCTCAAAACTAATTTCCAAGTTCAAAACATCAAATTAAGGGATTAGATCGAACCCCATTCCACTTCTCACACCCATGCACCCTATTAGTTCAAAAATATTATATTTAAATTTTGAAACGCTCATAAAAACCATGGGAAAATAATTCAAGAATCATCCATCTAAAACCCTTAACCTATGTGAAAAACCATATTAAAATACATACCTTGATAACCTGCAAAGAACATCAGCGACCATGTTAGCCTTACTTGATAAAGATTCATATCATAGTCTTTAAGAAACTCAAGACATCTCATTTTCCTGAGATGCAACTCCTTTTGGGTGAACCATAAAAAAATTCTATCTATACCCCTCCTTGTTGTCACGAGCCGAAACAAGGCCTGACCGTAATGGGTATCCCAAGTCAATTGATGAACAAAGACCACCCCTTTTGCCTAGCCAAATAGGATACAACACACTTAGTTGCGACTTAATTTCAAATATATGACAGGATAGAAAATTATAAGCCCAAAGACATCTTGGAGTATCACTATCAATACCCAATCCATTTTTATATCTACAAAGCCTATAAATAAGGAAACAACCAACGTCGGGAAATTCCCCCAACCCTAAAATTGACAATGACAATGTAAATGTGAAATCTTCAATTCTAATTTATGAAAGGAAAAACAGATTGAATGATCAAGTCTTTCGGAGAGTAGAAGCTCACAACTTCCCCAAAATAACTGACTCTGAGATCACTTATCACTATGCAGGAAAAGTAGAAGTGCCTTTGGACCCTACATTATGTAGGGATACAACGTTCCAAGATAGTTAGTAGGGTAAGCATTAGCATGTACCTCTTGATAAGGGTAAAATAAAATCAGTAAAATGTTTAATTTTAAACTAACTGTACATGTCTACATACATGCATTCGTATATATAATATATGATGCGGTAGGGAAAATGTTTTACCATGCTAGTAAAATATTATCCTATAATATGTAGCTCAATCATCATAAACAAGCACCTACGAGCTATATGGGTTTAGCTCCCCCTGCTGATAGAGACCCAGTGTGTATTAGGAACTAAAGAATGCCATGACCCCATCTTAATTCTAGATATAGAATATATAAATAGTGTGAACCATGCAAACTATCATAAATACCAACCCTCAAGTCAGCAAGCATAAATTTCCAGTATAAGTCATTCAAGACTTACATCTTAACGACTTAATTACATAACCCCCATTAATCCAAATTAAACAACTTTCACATAACTCATTCATTAATAAAGAAATTATACATTAAGGCATACCACAGTATTGTCAAACCATTTATCTTGTAGGCTCATAATCATGCCATTACAATTCCATCAAATTAGGTAAATGCCTTTACCTCCTTTGTTTATTAAATCTAAACATAGACAATAAGGCTTTCAAAATCCATGTTCATTATATGACTATTTATGTAATGGAATAGAATAGGTAAGTCAATCCAAGTGATAATTCCACAACTCAAGCCAATTTACACAAGCGGGTTAAGGGAATATAATTGCTCAAAACTGATTTCCAAGTTCAAAATATCAAATTAGGGGATTACATCTAACCCCATTCAAGTTCCCACACCCATGCACCCTATTAGTTCAAAAATATTATATTCAAATTTTGGAACGCTCATAAAAACCATGGGAAAATAATTCAAGAATCATCCATCTAAAACCCTCAACCCATGTGAAAAACCATATTAAAATACATACCTGGATAATATGCAAAGAACATCAGCGACCATGTTAGCTTTACTTAATGAATTTTCATATAATAGTCTTTGAGAAACTCCAAACATCTCCTTTGCCTGAGATGCAACTCTTTCTGGGTGTACTACAAAAAAATTCTATCTATACCCCTCCTTGTTGTCACGAGCCAAAACAAAGCCTGACCGTAATGGGTATCCCAAGTTAATCTATGACCAGAGACCACCCCATTTGCCTAGCCAAATAGGATACAACACACTTAGTTGCGACTTAATTTCGAATATATAATAGGATAGAAAATTATAAGCCCAAAGACATCTAAGAGTATCACTATCAATACCCAATCCATATTTATACCTACAAAGCCTATAAACAAGGAAACAACCAACATTAGGAAATTCCCCCAACCCTAAAATTGACAATGACAATGTAAATGTGAAATCTTCAATTCTAATTTATGAAAGGAAAAACAGATTGAATGATCAAGTCTTACGGAGAATAGAAGCTCACAACTTCCCCAAAATGACTGACTCTGAGATCACTTATCACTACGCAGGAAAAGTAGAAGTGCCTTTGGACCCTATATTGTGTGGGGATACAACGTTCCAAGATAGTTAGTAGGGTGAGCACTAGCATGTAGCTCTGGATAATGGTAAAATAATATCAGTAAAATGTTTAATTTAAAACTAACTGTATATGTCAACATACATTCATTCGTATATATAATAGATGATGCGGTAGGGAAAATGTTTTACCATGCTAGTAAAACATTATCCAATAATATGTAGCCCAATCATCATAAACAAGCACCTACGAGCTATATGGGTTTAGCTCCCCCTGCTGAAAGTGACCCAGTGCATATTAGAAACTAAGTAATGTCATGTCCCCATGTTTATCCTAGATATAAAATATATAAATAGTGTGAACCATGCAAACTGTCATAAAGACCAACCCTCAAGTCGGCAAGAATGAATTTCCAGTATAAGTCATTCAAGACTTATATCTTAACAACTTAATTACATAACCCCATTAATCCAAATTAAACAACTTTCACATAACTCATTCATTAACAAAGGAATTATACATTAAGGCATACCACAGTATCGTCAAACTATTTAGTTTGTAGGCTCATAATCATGCCATTACAATTCCATCAAATTCGGTGAATACCTTGACCGTCTTTGTTCATTAAATCTAAACATAGACAATAAGGCTTTCAAAATCCATGTTCATTGTATGACTATTTATGTAATGGAATAGAATAGGTAAGTCAATCCAAGTGACAATTCCACAACTCAAGCCAT